>NC_134485.1:179084818-179089818 GCF_040206685.1 Ascaphus truei
TCTGTGACTGAGTGTGTGTGTGTGTGTGTGTGTGTGTGTGTGTGTGTGTGTGTGTGTGTGTGTGTGTGTGTGTGTGTGTGTGTGTGTGTGTGTGTGTGTGTGTGACTCTGTGACTGGGTGTGTGACTCTGTGACTGAGTGTGTGTGTGTGTGTGTGTGTGTGTGTGTGTGTGTGTGTGTGTGTGTGTGTGTGTGTGTGTGTGTGTGTGTGTGTGTGTGTGTGTGTGTGTGTGTGTGTGTGTGTGTGCCTCTGTGACTGAGTGTGTGTGTGACTCTGTGACTGAATGTGTGCCTCTGTGACTGAGTGTGTGTGTGACTCTGTGACTGAGTGTGTGTGTGTGTGACTCTGTGACTGAGTGTGTGACTATGTGACTGAGTGTGTGTGACTCTGTGACTGAGTGTGTGTGACTCTGTGACTGAGTGTGTGTGTGACTCTGTGACTGAGTGTGTGTGTGACTCTGTGACTGAGTGTGTGTGTGACTCTGTGACTGAGTGTGTGTGTACAGACACCCACCCACAGCCGCCTGCCCACCCACCTTCACCGTATCCCATACTCCCACATGCCCCTCAAATGTCCCCCACATGCCTCTGAATCCCCCCCTCGTGCCTCTGATGTCCCGCTGTTCCATTGTCCCGCGCGCCCCTCCGATGGTCCGCTGTTCCGTTGTCCCGCGCGCCCCTCCGATGTCCCACTGCTCCATTTCTTGTGTGTGTGTGACTGACTGTGTGTGTGTGTGTGTGTGTGTGTGTGTGTGTGTGTGTGTGTGTGACTCTGTGACTGAGTGTGTGACTCTGTGACTCTGTGACTGAGTGTTTGTGTGTGCCTCTGTGACTGAGTGTGTGTGTGACTCTGTGACTGAGTGTGTGACCCTGTGACTGAGTGACTCTGACTGAGTGTGTGTGTGTGTGTGTGTGTGTGTGTGTGTGTGTGTGTGTGTGTGTGTGTGTGTGTGTGTGTGTGTGTGTGTGTGTGTGTGTGTGTGTGTGTGTGTGTGTGTGTGTGTGACTTACTGTGACTGAGTGTGTGTGTGTGTGTGTGTGTGTGTGTGTGTGTGTGTGTGTGTGTGTGTGTGTGTGTGTGTGTGTGTGTGTGTGTGTGTGTGTGTGTGTGTGTGTGTGTGTGTGTGTGTGTGTGTGTGTGTGTGTGTGACTCTGTGACTCTGTGACTGAGTGTGTGTGTGTGTGTGTGTGTGTGTGTGTGTGTGTGTGTGTGTGTGTGTGTGTGTGTGTGTGTGTGTGTGTGTGTGTGTGTGTGTGTGTGTGTGTGTGCCTCTGTGACTGAGTGTGTGTGTGACTCTGTGACTGAATGTGTGCCTCTGTGACTGAGTGTGTGTGTGACTCTGTGTGTGTAACTCTGTGACTGAGTGTGTGTGTGTGTGACTCTGTGACTGAGTGTGTGACTATGTGACTGAGTGTGTGTGACTCTGTGACTGAGTGTGTGTGACTCTGTGACTGAGTGTGTGTGTGACTCTGTGACTGAGTGTGTGTGTGACTCTGTGACTGAGTGTGTGTGTGACTCTGTGACTGAGTGTGTGTGTACAGACACCCACCCACAGCCGCCTGCCCACCCACCTTCACCGTATCCCATACTCCCACATGCCCCTCAAATGTCCCCCACATGCCTCTGAATCCCCCCCTCGTGCCTCTGATGTCCCGCTGTTCCGTTGTCCCGCGCGCCCCTCCGATGTCCCGTTGCTCCGTTGTCCCGCGCGCCCCTCCGATGGTCCGCTGTTCCGTTGTCCCGCGCGCCCCTCCGATGTCCCACTGCTCCATTTCTTGTGTGTGTGTGACTGACTGTGTGTGTGTGTGTGTGTGTGTGTGTGTGTGTGTGTGTGTGTGTGTGTGTGTGTGTGTGTGTGTGTGACTCTGTGACTGAGTGTGTGACTCTGTGACTCTGTGACTGAGTGTTTGTGTGTGCCTCTGTGACTGAGTGTGTGTGTGACTCTGTGACTGAGTGTGTGACCCTGTGACTGAGTGACTCTGACTGAGTGTGTGTGTGTGTGTGTGTGTGTGTGTGTGTGTGTGTGTGTGTGTGTGTGTGTGTGTGTGTGTGTGTGTGTGTGTTGTGTGTGTGTGTGTGTGTGTGTGTGTGTGTGTGTGTGTGTGTGTGTGTGTGTGTGTGACTCTGTGACTGAGTGTGTGTGTGTGTGTGTGTGTGTGTGTGTGTGTGTGTGTGTGTGTGTGTGTGTGTGTGTGTGTGTGTGTGTGTGTGTGTGTGTGTGTGTGTGTGTGTGTGTGTGTGTGTGTGTGTGTGTGACTCTGTGACTTAGTGTGTGCCTCTGTGACTGAGTGTGTGTGTGACTCTGTGACTGAGTGTGTGAGTGACTCTGTGTGTGTGACTCTGTGACTGAGTGTGTGACTCTGTGACTCTGTGACTGAGTGTGTGTGTGACTCTGTGACTGAGTGTGTGTGTGACTCTGTGACGGAGTGTGTGTGTGACTCTGTGACTGAGTGTGTGTGTGACTCTGTGACTGAGTGTGTGTGTGACTCTGTGACTGAGTGTTTGTGTGCAGACACCCACCCACAGCCACCTGCCCACCCACCTTCACCGTATCCCATACTCCCACATGCCCCTCAAATGTCCCCCACATGCCTCTGAATCCCCCCCTCGTGCCTCTGATGTCCCGCTGTTCCGTTGTCCCGCGCGCCCCTCCGATGTCCCGTTGCTCCGTTGTCCCGCGCGCCCCTCCGATGGTCCGCTGTTCCGTTGTCCCGCGCGCCCCTCCGATGTCCCACTGCTCCATTTCTTGTGTGTGTGTGTGTGACTGACTGTGTGTGTGTGACTGTGTGTGTGTGTGTGTGTGTGTGTGTGTGTGTGTGTGTGTGTGTGTGTGTGTGTGTGTGTGTGTGTGTGTGTGTGTGTGTGTGTGTGTGTGTGTGTGTGTGTGTGTGTCTGTCTGTGACTGAGTGTGTGTGTGTGTGTGCCTCTGTGACTGAGTGTGTGTGTGACTCTGTGTGTGTGACTCTGTGACTGAGTGTGTGTGTGTGTGACTCTGTGACTGAGTGTGTGACTCTGTGACTCTGTGACTGAGTGTTTGTGTGTGCCTCTGTGACTGAGTGTGTGTGTGACTCTGTGACTGAGTGTGTGTGTACAGACACCCACCCACAGCCGCCTGCCCACCCACCTTCACCCTATCCCATACTCCCACATGCCCCTCAAATGTCCCCCACATGCCTCTGAATCCCCCCCTCGTGCCTCTGATGTCCCGCTGTTCCGTTGTCCCGCGCGCCCCTCCGATGTCCCGCTGTTCCGTTGTCCCGCGCGCCCCTCCGATGTCCCACTGCTCCATTTCTTGTGTGTGTGTGTGACTGACTGACTGTGTGTGTGTGTGTGTGTGTGTGTGTGTGTGTGTGTGTGTGTGTGTGTGTGTGTGTGACTCTGTGACTGAGTGTGTGACTCTGTGACTCTGTTACTGAGTGTTTGTGTGTGCCTCTTTGACTGAGTGTGTGTGTGACTCTGTGACTGAGTGTGTGACCCTGTGACTGAGTGACTCTGACTGAGTGTGTGTGTGTGTGTGTGTGTGTGTATGTGTGTGTGTGTGTGTGTGTGTGTGTGTGTGTGTGTGTGTGTGTGTGTGTGTGTGTGTGTGTGTGTGTGTGTGTGTGTGTGTGTGTGTGTGTGTGTGTGACTCTGTGACTGAGTGTGTGACTCTGTGACTCTGTGACTGAGTGTTTGTGTGTGCCTCTTTGACTGAGTGTGTGTGTGACTCTGTGACTGAGTGTGTGACCCTGTGACTGAGTGACTCTGACTGAGTGTGTGTGTGTGTGTGTGTGTGTGTGTGTGTGTGTGTGTGTGTGTGTGTGTGTGTGTGTGTGTGTGTGTGTGTGTGTGTGTGTGTGTGTGTTGACTGAGTGTGTGTGTGTGTGTGTGTGTGTGTGTGTGTGTGTGTGTGTGTGTGTGTGTGTGTGTGTGTGTGTGTGTGTGTGTGTGTGTGTGTGTGTGTGTGTGTGTGTGTGTGTGTGTGTGTGTGTGACTCTGTGACTTAGTGTGTGCCTCTGTGACTGAGTGTGTGTGTGTGCCTCTGTGACTGAGTGTGTGAGTGACTCTGTGTGTGTGACTCTGTGACTGAGTGTGTGACTCTGTGACTCTGTGACTGAGTGTGTGTGTGACTCTGTGACTGAGTGTGTGTGTGACTCTGTGACGGAGTGTGTGTGTGACTCTGTGACTGAGTGTGTGTGTGACTCTGTGACTGAGTGTGTGTGTGACTCTGTGACTGAGCTCCATTTCTTGTGTGTGTGTGTGTGTGTGTGTGTGACTGACTGTGTGTGTGTGACTGTGTGTGTGTGTGTGTGTGTGTGTGTGTGTGTGTGTGTGTGTGTGTGTGTGTGTGTGTGTGTGTGTGTGTGTGTGTGTGTGTGTGTGTGTGTGTGTGTGTGTGTGACTGACTGTGTGTGTGTGTGTGTGTGTGTGTGTGTGTGTGTGTGTGTGTGTGTGTGTGTGTGTGTGTGTGTGTGTGTGTGTGTGTGTGTGTGTGTGTGTGACTCTGTGACTGAGTGTGTGACTCTGTGACTCTGTGACTGAGTGTGTGTGTGCCTCTGTGACTGAGTGTGTGTGTGACTCTGTGACTGAGTGTGTGACCCTGTGACTGAGTGACTCTGACTGAGTGTGTGTGTGTGTGTGTGTGTGTGTGTGTGTGTGTGTGTGTGTGTGTGTGTGTGTGTGTGTGTGTGACTCTGTGACTGAGTGTGTGACTCTGTGACTCTGTGACTGAGTGTGTGTGTGTGCCTCTGTGACTGAGTGTGTGTGTGACTCTGTGACTGAGTGTGTGACCCTGTGACTGAGTGACACTGACTGAGTGTGTGTGTGTGTGTGTGTGTGTGTGTGTGTGTGTGTGTGTGTGTGTGTGTGTGTGTGTGTGTGTGTGTGTGTGTGTGTGTGACTCTGTGACTGAGTGTGTGACTCTGTGACTCTGTGAATGAGTGTGTGTGTGCCTCTGTGACTGAGTGTGTGTGTGACTCTGTGACTGAGTGTGTGACCCTGTGACTGAGTGACTCTGACTG
>NC_134485.1:179104818-179177318 GCF_040206685.1 Ascaphus truei
CAGCGTACGGGCACGTACGGGCAGTTTCAGTGTGCTAGCAGAGGGAAAAAAAACATTGAACGCACGATAAGCCAGTTTTGGGCACGTCCAATAGAAAATGAGCTGAGGGCTAGCATCACTACCAATTACTCAAAATAATGTGGTGGTGCGGTATATACAATTGATATAGCCCTGCTAAGGTGTACACTCCACTATCTGAATGCACATGTGGTATATAATCAGTTGCAGCAACAGCAGAGGTAGGTATAGTAACGTGTGCGGTTTATAACCGCATGCACACTATGGGGGCTATGCACTAAGCTCCGTTAAGTCACTTTTAGACCGCAAAGTGCTCTTAGAACGTGCTTTTGCGCTCAACCCGATGCACTAAGCAACGCAAACAGGCACTTTGCGATCTAAAAATGACTTTTTTCAAGAATTTTTTCTAAGTCCAACTTTGCTCGTTCGCAACTTTGTTTGCGTTAAATTCTGCCCTTAGCGTACACGAAAGTTGCGTTGATCAGAACACGCCAGGTCAGAGTAGACGTCTTTAAAAGCCTGTCACATGGTACTAGAGCCAATCAGAGTTGGGATGTATTTCCCACGCTCTGATTGGCTACCGTACCATGTGAGGCCGGCCATGTTTCTTTTAATGACGTCATCTTAAAGGCAATTGAAGCAAAGCCATTCTGATTGGCTGTGCTTTCATTGCCTTTAAATGACGTCATCATTTTTTTTTTTGCTCGGCCAAATCACATGTTTTTCACTGCCCAATCAGGACCGTGTGAAACATTTGACCAAAATGTGACGTCATAGGCCTATAAAAGCCTATGTCGCCTCATTTTGAAGCTAGTCGCCGAGGAGGGAACATCTCCCCTCCTGAGAAGAAGGGCGTGGCGTAAGAAGATGGAAGAAGACGGAAGAAGACCCCAAAATACCCCAAAGAAGAAAGAAGACACAGACGTGGATTTGTTATGGGTTTTTATTATTATAAATATTTTTTATTATTTGTGTGTGTGTGTGTGACTCTGTGACTGTGTGTGTGTGACTCTGTGACTGAGTGTGTGTGTGACTCTGTGACTGAGTGTGTGTGTGACTCTGTGACTGAGTGTGTGTGTACAGACACCCACCCACCTTCACCGTCACCTGCCCACCCACCATCTCCCATATTCCCACATGCCCCTCAGATGCTTCCACATGCCCCTGAAATGTCCCCCCACATGCCTGATCCCCCCCCCCCCCCCACATGCCTCTGATGCCCCCCCTCATGCCTCCAATGTCCCGCGCGGCCCTCCGATGTCCCGCTGCTCTGTTTCTTGAGTGTGTGTGTGTGACTGAGTGTGTGTGTGACCAAGTGTGTGACTGAGTGTGTCTGTGTCTCTGACTGTGTGTGTGTGTGACTGACTGTGTGTGTGTGTGACTGACTGTGTGTGTGTGTGTGTGTGTGTGTGTGTGTGTGTGTGTGTGTGTGTGTGTGTGTGTGTGTGTGTGTGTGTGTGTGTGTGTGTGTGTGTGTGTGTGTGTGTGTGTGTGTGTGTGTGTGTGTGTGTGTGTGACTTACTGTGACTGAGTGTGTGTGTGTGTGTGTGTGTGTGTGTGTGTGTGTGTGTGTGTGTGTGTGTGTGTGTGTGTGTGTGTGTGTGTGTGTGTGTGTGTGTGTGTGTGTGTGTGTGTGTGTGTGTGTGTGTGTGTGTGTGTGACTGTGTGTGTGTGTGTGTGTGTGTGTGTGTGTGTGTGTGTGTGTGTGTGTGTGTGTGTGTGTGTGTGTGTGTGTGTGTGTGTGTGTGTGTGTGTGTGTGTGTGTGTGTGTGTGTGTGTGTGTGTGACTGACTGAGTGTGTGTGTGTGTGTGTGTGTGTGTGTGTGTGTGTGTGTGTGTGTGTGTGTGTGTGTGTGTGTGTGTGTGTGTGTGTGTGTGTGTGTGTGTGTGTGTGTGTGTGTGTGTGACTGAGTGTGTGTGTATGACTGACTGTGTGTGTGTCTGACTGACTGACTGACTGACTGTGTTTGTGTGTGTGTGTGTGTGTGTGTGTGTGTGTGTGTGTGTGTGTGTGTGTGTGTGTGTGTGTGTCTGACTGTGTGTGTGTTCTGTGACTGAGTGTGTCTGACTGAGGGAGTGTGTGTGTGTGTGTTTGTGTGTGTGTATGACTGACTGTGTGTGTGTCTGACTGACTGACTGACTGACTGACTGTGTGTGTGTGTGTGTGTGTGTGTGTGTGTGTGTGTGTGTGTGTGTGTTTGTGTGTGTGTGTGTGTGTGTGTGTGTGTGTGTGTGTGTGTGTGTGTGTGTGTGTGTGTGTGTGTGTGTGTGTGTGTGTGTGTGTGTGTGTGTGTGTGTGTGTGTGTGTGTGACTCTGTGACTGAGTGTGTGTGTGTAAAAAAAAATATGTTAACGTCAGAACATGGTTTGAACAGCCAATCAGGTAGCTGTTAACCATTTTGAGGCTAAATATGATGTCACAAGCACTATTTATGCAGAATCTCCATGCAAATGTCACAGGCGGCTTATTTTTTCTATCAGCCAGCGTACGGGCAGTTTCAGTGTGCTAGCAGAGGGAAAAAAAACATTGAACGCACGATAAGCCAGTTTTGGGCACGTCCAATAGAAAATGAGCTGAGGGCTAGCATCACTACCAATTACTCAAAATAATGTGGTGGTGCGGTATATACAATTGATATAGCCCTGCTAAGGTGTACACTCCACTATCTGAATGCACATGTGGTATATAATCAGTTGCAGCAACAGCAGAGGTAGGTATAGTAACGTGTGCGGTTTATAACCGCATGCACACTATGGGGGCTATGCACTAAGCTCCGTTAAGTCACTTTTAGACCGCAAAGTGCTCTTAGAACGTGCTTTTGCGCTCAACCCGATGCACTAAGCAACGCAAACAGGCACTTTGCGATCTAAAAATGACTTTTTTCAAGAATTTTTTCTAAGTCCAACTTTGCTCGTTCGCAACTTTGTTTGCGTTAAATTCTGCCCTTAGCGTACACGAAAGTTGCGTTGATCAGAACACGCCAGGTCAGAGTAGACGTCTTTAAAAGCCTGTCACATGGTACTAGAGCCAATCAGAGTTGGGATGTATTTCCCACGCTCTGATTGGCTACCGTACCATGTGAGGCCGGCCATGTTTCTTTTAATGACGTCATCTTAAAGGCAATTGAAGCAAAGCCATTCTGATTGGCTGTGCTTTCATTGCCTTTAAATGACGTCATCATTTTTTTTTTTGCTCGGCCAAATCACATGTTTTTCACTGCCCAATCAGGACCGTGTGAAACATTTGACCAAAATGTGACGTCATAGGCCTATAAAAGCCTATGTCGCCTCATTTTGAAGCTAGTCGCCGAGGAGGGAACATCTCCCCTCCTGAGAAGAAGGGCGTGGCGTAAGAAGATGGAAGAAGACGGAAGAAGACCCCAAAATACCCCAAAGAAGAAAGAAGACACAGACGTGGATTTGTTATGGGTTTTTATTATTATAAATATTTTTTATTATTTGTGTGTGTGTGTGTGACTCTGTGACTGTGTGTGTGTGACTCTGTGACTGAGTGTGTGTGTGACTCTGTGACTGAGTGTGTGTGTGACTCTGTGACTGAGTGTGTGTGTACAGACACCCACCCACCTTCACCGTCACCTGCCCACCCACCATC
Organism: Ascaphus truei; assembly: GCF_040206685.1. Taxonomy (NCBI): domain Eukaryota; kingdom Metazoa; phylum Chordata; class Amphibia; order Anura; family Ascaphidae; genus Ascaphus; species Ascaphus truei. Next base: position 179,108,450 of record NC_134485.1, read on the forward strand.
TCCCATATTCCCACATGCCCCTCAGATGCTTCCACATGCCCCTGAAATGTCCCCCCACATGCCTGATCCCCCCCCCCCCCCACATGCCTCTGATGCCCCCCCTCATGCCTCCAATGTCCCGCGCGGCCCTCCGATGTCCCGCTGCTCTGTTTCTTGAGTGTGTGTGTGTGACTGAGTGTGTGTGTGACCAAGTGTGTGACTGAGTGTGTCTGTGTCTCTGACTGTGTGTGTGTGTGACTGACTGTGTGTGTGTGTGACTGACTGTGTGTGTGTGTGTGTGTGTGTGTGTGTGTGTGTGTGTGTGTGTGTGTGTGTGTGTGTGTGTGTGTGTGTGTGTGTGTGTGTGTGTGTGTGTGTGTGACTTACTGTGACTGAGTGTGTGTGTGTGTGTGTGTGTGTGTGTGTGTGTGTGTGTGTGTGTGTGTGTGTGTGTGTGTGTGTGTGTGTGTGTGTGTGTGTGTGTGTGTGTGTGTGTGTGTGTGTGTGTGTGTGACTGAGTGTGTGTGTGTGTGTGTGTGTGTGTGTGTGTGTGTGTGTGTGTGTGTGTGTGTGTGTATGTGTGTGTGTGTGTGTGTGTGTGTGTGTGTGTGTGTGTGTGTGTGTGTGTGTGACTCTGTGACTGAGTGTGTGTGTGTGTGTGTGTGTGTGTGTGTGTGTGTGTGTGTGTGTGTGTGTGTGTGTGTGTGTGTGTGTGTGTGTGTGTGTGTGTGTGTGTGTGTGTGTGTGTGTGTGTGTGTGTGTGTGTGTGTGTGTGACTCTGTGACTGAGTGTGTGAGTGACTCTGTGTGTGTGACTCTGTGACTGAGTGTGTGACTCTGTGACTCTGTGACTGAGTGTGTGTGTGACTCTGTGACTGAGTGTGTGTGTGACTCTGTGACGGAGTGTGTGTGTGACTCTGTGACTGAGTGTGTGTGTGACTCTGTGACTGAGTGTGTGTGTGATTCTGTGACTGAGTGTGTGTGTACAGACACCCACCCACAGCCGCCTGCCCACCCACCTTCACCGTATCCCATACTCCCACATGCCCCTCAAATGTCCCCCACATGCCTCTGAATCCCCCCCTCGTGCCTCTGATGTCCCGCTGTTCCGTTGTCCCGCGCGCCCCTCCGATGTCCCGTTGCTCCGTTGTCCCGCGCGCCCCTCCGATGGTCCGCTGTTCCGTTGTCCCGCGCGCCCCTCCGATGTCCCACTGCTCCATTTCTTGTGTGTGTGTGTGTGACTGACTGACTGTGTGTGTGTGTGTGTGTGTGTGTGTGTGTGTGTGTGTGTGTGTGTGTGTGTGTGTGTGTGTGTGTGTGTGTGTGTGTGTGTGTGTGTGTGTGTGTGTGTGTGTGTGTGTGTGTGTGTGTGTGACTCTGTGACTGAGTGTGTGACTCTGTGACTCTGTGACTCTGTGACTGAGTGTTTGTGTGTGCCTCTGTGACTGAGTGTGTGTGTGACTCTGTGACTGAGTGTGTGACCCTGTGACTGAGTGACTCTGACTGAGTGTGTGTGTGTGTGTGTGTGTGTGTGTGTGTGTGTGTGTGTGTGTGTGTGTGTGTGTGTGTGTGTGTGTGTGTGTGTGTGTGTGTGTGTGTGTGTGTGTGTGTGTGTGTGTGTGTGACTTACTGTGACTGAGTGTGTGTGTGTGTGTGTGTGTGTGTGTGTGTGTGTGTGTGTGTGTGTGTGTGTGTGTGTGTGTGTGTGTGTGTGTGTGTGTGTGTGTGTGTGTGTGTGTGTGTGTGTGTGTGTGTGTGTGTGTGTGTGTGTGTGTGACTCTGTGACTGAGTGTGTGTGTGTGTGTGTGTGTGTGTGTGTGTGTGTGTGTGTGTGTGTGTGTGTGTGTGTGTGTGTGTGTGTGTGTGTGTGTGTGTGTGTGTGTGTGTGTGTGTGTGTGTGTGTGACTCTGTGACTGAGTGTGTGCCTCTGTGACTGAGTGTGTGTGTGACTATGTGACTGAGTGTGTGAGTGACTCTGTGTGTGTGACTGTGACTGAGTGTGTGACTCTGTGACTGAGTGTGTGACTCTGTGACTGAGTGTGTGTGTGACTCTGTGACTGAGTGTGTGTGTGACTCTGTGACGGAGTGTGTGTGTGACTCTGTGACTGAGTGTGTGTGTGACTCTGTGACTGAGTGTGTGTGTGTGATTCTGTGACTGAGTGTGTGTGTACAGACACCCACCCACAGCCGCCTGCCCACCCACCTTCACCGTATCCCATACTCCCACATGCCCCTCAAATGTCCCCCACATGCCTCTGAATCCCCCCCTCGTGCCTCTGATGTCCCGCTGTTCCGTTGTCCCGCGCGCCCCTCCGATGTCCCGTTGCTCTATGTATGACTGACTGTGTGTGTGACTGACTGACTGACTGACTGTGTGTGTGTGTGTGTGTGTGTGTGTGTGTGTGTGTGTGTGTGTGTGTGTGTGTGTGTGTGTGTGTGTGTGTGTGTGTGTGTGTGTGTGTGTGTGTGTGTGTGTGTGTGTGTGTGTGTGTGTGACTGACTGTGTGTGTGACTCTGTGACTGAGTGTGTCTGACTGAGCGTGTGTGTGTGTGTGTGTGTGTGTGTGTGTGTGTGTGTGTGTGTGTGTGTGTGTGTGTGTGTGTGTGTGTGTGTGTGTGTGTGTGTGTGTGTGTGTGTGTGTGTGTGACTGAGTGTGTCTGTGTGTGTGTGTGTGTGTGTGTGTGTGTGTGTGTGTGTGTGTGTGTGTGTGTGTGTGTGTGTGTGTGTGTGTGTGTGTGTGTGTGTGTGTGTGTGTGTGTGTGTGTGTGTGTGTGTGTGTGTGTGTGTGTGTGTGTGTGTGTGTGACTCTGTGACTGAGTGTGTGTGTGCCTCTGTGACTGAGTGTGTGTGTGACTCTGTGACTGAGTGTGTGAGTGACTCTGTGTGTGTGACTCTGTGACTGAGTGTGTGACTCTGTGACTCTGTGACTGAGTGTGTGTGTGACTCTGTGACTGAGTGTGTGTGTGACTCTGTGACGGAGTGTGTGTGTGACTCTGTGACTGAGTGTGTGTGTGACTCTGTGACTGAGTGTGTGTGTGATTCTGTGACTGAGTGTGTGTGTACAGACACCCACCCACAGCCGTCTGCCCACCCACCTTCACCGTATCCCATACTCCCACATGCCCCTCAAATGTCCCCCACATGCCTCTGAATCCCCCCCTCGTGCCTCTGATGTCCCGCTGTTCCGTTGTTCCGCGCGCCCCTCCGATGTCCCGTTGCTCCGTTGTCCCGCGCGCCCCTCCGATGGTCCGCTGTTCCGTTGTCCCGCGCGCCCCTCCGATGTCCCACTGCTCCATTTCTTGTGTGTGTGTGTGTGTGACTCACTGACTGTGTGTGTGTGTGTGTGTGTGTGTGTGTGTGTGTGTGTGTGTGTGTGTGTGTGTGTGTGTGTGTGTGTGTGTGTGTGTGTGTGTGTGTGTGTGTGACTCTGTGACTGAGTGTGTGACTCTGTGACTCTGTGACTCTGTGACTGAGTGTTTGTGTGTGCCTCTGTGACTGAGTGTGTGTGTGACTCTGTGACTGAGTGTGTGACCTTGTGACTGAGTGACTCTGACTGAGTGTGTGTGTGTGTGTGTGTGTGTGTGTGTGTGTGTGTGTGTGTGTGTGTGTGTGTGTGTGTGTGTGTGTGACTTACTGTGACTGAGTGTGTGTGTGTGTGTGTGTGTGTGTGTGTGTGTGTGTGTGTGTGTGTGTGTGTGTGTGTGTGTGTGTGTGTGTGTGTGTGTGTGTGTGTGTGTGTGTGTGTGTGTGTGTGTGTGTGTGTGTGTGTGTGACTCTGTGACTGAGTGTGTGTGTGTGTGTGTGTGTGTGTGTGTGTGTGTGTGTGTGTGTGTGTGTGTGTGTGTGTGTGTGTGTGTGTGTGTGTGTGTGTGTGTGTGTGTGTGTGTGTGTGTGTGTGTGTGACTCTGTGACTGAGTGTGTGCCTCTGTGACTGAGTGTGTGTGTGACTCTGTGACTGAGTGTGTGAGTGACTCTGTGTGTGTGACTCTGTGACTGAGTGTGTGACTCTGTGACTGAGTGTGTGTGTGACTCTGTGACTGAGTGTGTGTGTGACTCTGTGACGGAGTGTGTGTGTGACTCTGTGACTGAGTGTGTGTGTGACTCTGTGACTGAGTGTGTGTGTGTGATTCTGTGACTGAGTGTGTGTGTACAGACACCCACCCACAGCCGCCTGCCCACCCACCTTCACCGTATCCCATACTCCCACATGCCCCTCAAATGTCCCCCACATGCCTCTGAATCCCCCCCTCGTGCCTCTGATGTCCCGCTGTTCCGTTGTCCCGCGCGCCCCTCCGATGTCCCGTTGCTCCGTTGTCCCGCGCGCCCCTCCGATGGTCCGCTGTTCCGTTGTCCCGCGCGCCCCTCCGATGTCCCACTGCTCCATTTCTTGTGTGTGTGTGTGTGTGACTGACTGACTGTGTGTGTGTGTGTGTGTGTGTGTGTGTGTGTGTGTGTGTGTGTGTGTGTGTGTGTGTGTGTGTGTGTGTGTGTGTGTGTGACTCTGTGACTGAGTGTGTGACTCTGTGACTCTGTGACTGAGTGTTTGTGTGTGCCTCTGTGACTGAGTGTGTGTGTGACTCTGTGACTGAGTGTGTGACCATATGACTGAGTGACTCTGACTAAGTGTGTGTGTGTGTGTGTGTGTGTGTGTGTGTGTGTGTGTGTGTGTGTGTGTGTGTGTGTGTGTGTGTGTGTGTGTGTGTGTGTGTGTGTGTGTGTGTGTGTGTGTGTGTGTGTGTGTGTGTGTGTGTGTGTGTGACTTACTGTGACTGAGTGTGTGTGTGTGTGTGTGTGTGTGTGTGTGTGTGTGTGTGTGTGTGTGTGTGTGTGTGTGTGTGTGTGTGTGTGTGTGTGTGTGTGTGTGTGTGTGTGTGTGTGTGTGTGTGTGTGTGTGTGACTCTGTGACTGAGTGTGTGTGTGTGTGTGTGTGTGTGTGTGTGTGTGTGTGTGTGTCTGTGTGTGTGTGTGTGTGTGTGTGTGTGTGTGTGTGTGTGTGTGTGTGTGTGTGTGTGTGTGTGTGTGTGTGTGTGTGTGTGTGTGTGTGTGTGTGTGTGTGTGTGTGTGTGTGTGTGTGTGTGTGTGTGTGTGTGACTCTGTGACTGAGTTTGTGCCTCTGTGACTGAGTGTGTGTGTGACTCTGTGACTGAGTGTGTGACTCTGTGACTCTGTGACTGAGTGTGTGTGTGACTCTGTGACTGAGTGTGTGTGTGACTCTGTGACGGAGTGTGTGTGTGACTCTGTGACTGAATGTGTGTGTACAGACACCCACCCACAGCCGCCTGCCCACCCACCTTCACCGTATCCCATACTCCCACATGCCCCTCAAATGTCCCCCACATGCCTCTGAATCCCCCCCTCGTGCCTCCGATGTCCCGCTGCTCCGTTGTCCCGCGCGCCCCTCCGATGTCCCGCTGCTCCGTTGTCCCTCGCGCCCCTCCGATGTCCCGCTGTTCCGTTGTCCCGCGCGCCCCTCCGATGTCCCGCTGCTCCCCTGTCCCGCTGCTCCGTTGTCCCGTGCGCCCCTCCGATGTCTCGCTGCTCCGATGTCCCGCGCGCCCCTCCGATGTCCCGCTGTTCCGTTGTCCCGCGCGCCCCTCCGATGTCCCGCTGTTCCGTTGTCCCGCGCGCCCCTCCGATGTCCCGCTGTTCCGTTGTCCCGCGCGCCCCTCCGATGTCCCGCTGTTCCATTGTCCCGCGCGCCCCTCCGATGTCCCGCTGTTCCGTTGTCCCGCGCGCCCCTCCGATGTCCCGCTGCTCCGTTGTCCCGCGCGCCCCTCTGATGTCCCACTGCTCCATTTCTTGTGTGTGTGTGTGTGTGACTGACTGTGTGTGTGTGACTGTGTGTGACTGTGTGTGTGTGTGTGTGTGTGTGTGTGTGTGTGTGTGTGTGTGTGTGTGTGTGTGTGTGTGTGTGTGTGTGTGTGTGTGTGTGTGTGTGTGTGTGTGTGTGTGTGTGACTGACTGTGTGTGTGTGTGTGTGTGTGTGTGTGTGTGTGTGTGTGTGTGTGTGTGTGTGTGTGTGTCTGTGACTGAGTGTGTGTGTGTGTGCCTCTGTGACTGAGTGTGTGTGTGACTCTGTGTGTGTGACTCTGTGACTGAGTGTGTGTGTGTGTGACTCTGTGACTGAGTGTGTGACTCTGTGACTCTGTGACTGAGTGTGTGTGTGTGCCTCTGTGACTGAGTGTGTGTGTGACTCTGTGACTGAGTGACTCTGACTGAGTGTGTGTGTGACTGTTGTCCCACTGCTTCGTTGTCCCGCGCGCCCCTCTGATGTCCCACTGCTTCGTTGTCCCGCGCGCCCCTCCGATGTCCCGCTGCTCCGTTGTCCCGCGCGGCCCTGCGATGTTCCGCTGCTCCGTTGTCCCGCGCGGCCCTCCGATGTCCTGCTGCTCCATTTCTTGAGTGTGTGTGTGTGACTGACTGACTGTGTGTGTGTGTGTGTGACTGACTGACTGTGTGTGTGTGTGTGTGTGACTGACTGAGTGTGTTTGACTGACTGTGTGTGTCTGACTGAGTGTGTGTGTGTGTGTGTGTGTGTGTGTGTGTGTGTGTGTGTGTGTGTGTGTGTGTGTGTGTGTGTGTGTGTGTGTGTGTGTGTGTGTGTGAGACTGAGTGTGTGTGTGTGTGTGTATGACTGACTGTATGTGTGTCTGACTGACTGACTGACTGTGTGTGTGTGTGTGTGTGTGTGTGTGTGTGTGTGTGTGTGTGTGTGTGTGTGTGTGTGTGTGTGTGTGTGTGTGTGTGTGTGTGTGTGTGTGTGTGTGTGTGTGTGTGTGTGTGTGTGAGACTGAGAGTGTGTGTGTGTATGACTGACTGTATGTGTGTCTGACTGACTGACTGACTGACTGTGTGTGTGTGTGTGTGTGTGTGTGTGTGTGTGTGTGTGTGTGTGTGTGTGTGTGTGTGTGTGTGTGTGTGTGTGTGTGTGTGTGTGTGTGTGTGTTTGTGTGTGTGTATGACTGACTGTGTGTGTGTCTGACTGACTTACTGACTGAGTGTGTGTGTGTGTGTGTGTGTGTGTGTGTGTGTGTGTTTGTGTGACTGACTGAGTGTGTGTGTGTGTGTGTGTGTGTGTGTGTGTGTGTGTGTGTGTGTGTGTGTGTGTGTGTGTGTGTGTGTGTGTGTGTGTGTGTGTGTGTGTGTGTGTGTGTGTGTGTGTGTGTGTGTGTGTGTGTGTGTGTGTGTGTGTGACTGAGTGTGTGTGTATGACTGACTGTGTGTGTGACTGACTGACTGACTGACTGTGTGTGTGTGTGTGTGTGTGTGTGTGTGTGTGTGTGTGTGTGTGTGTGTGTGTGTGTGTGTGTGTGTGTGTGTGTGTGTGTGTGTGTGTGTGTGTGTGTGTGTGTGTGACTGACTGTGTGTGTGACTCTGTGACTGAGTGTGTCTGACTGAGCGTGTGTGTGTGTGTGTGTGTTTGTGTGTGTGTATGACTGACTGTGTGTGTGTCTGACCGAGTGTGTGTGTGTGTGTGTGTGTGTGTGTGTGTGTGTGTGTGTGTGTGTGTGTGTGTGTGTGTGTGTGTGTGTGTGTGTGTGTGTGTGTGTGTGTGTGTGTGCGATTCTGTGACTGAGTGTGTGTGTGTGTGTGTGTGTGTGTGACTCTGTGACTGAGTGTGTGACTCTGTGACTCTGTGACTGAGTGTGTGTGTGTGTGTGCCTCTGTGACTGAGTGTGTGTGTGACTCTGTGACTGAGTGTGTGTGTGACTCTGTGTGTGTGACTCTGTGACTGAGTGTGTGAGTGACTCTGTGTGTGTGACTCTGTGACTGAGTGTGTGTGTGACTCTATGACTGAGTGTGTGTGTGACTCTGTGACTGAGTGTGTGTGTGACTCTGTGACTGAGTGTGTGTGTGACTCTGTGACTGAGTGTGTGTGTGTGACTCTGTGACTGAGTGTGTGTGTGACTCTGTGACTGAGTGTGTGTGTGACTCTGTGTGTGTGACTCTGTGACTGAGTGTGTGAGTGACTCTGTGTGTGTGACTCTGTGACTGAGTGTGTGACTCTGTGACTCTGTGACTGAGTGTGTGTGTGACTCTGTGACTGAGTGTGTGTGTGACTCTGTGACTGAGTGTGTTTGTGACTCTGTGACTGAGTGTGTGTGTGTGACTCTGTGACTGAGTGTGTGTGTGACTCTGTGACTGAGTGTGTGTGTACAGACACCCACCCACAGCCGCCTGCCCACCCACCTTCACCGTATCCCATACTCCCACATGCCCCTCAAATGTCCCCCACATGCCTCTGAATCCCCCCCTCGTGCCTCCGATGTCTCGCTGCTCCGTTGTCCCGCGCGCCCCTCCGATGTCCCGCTGTCCCGCGCGCCCCTCCGATGTCCCGCTGTTCCGTTGTCCCGCGCGCCCCTCCGATGTCCCGCTGTTCCGTTGTCCCGCGCGCCCCTCCGATGTCCCGCTGTTCCGTTGTCCCGCGCGCCCCTCCGATGGTCCGCTGTTCCGTTATCCCGCGGGCCCCTCCGCTGTCCCGCTGCTCCGTTGTCCCGCGCGCCCCTCCGATATCCCGCTGTTCCGTTGTCCCGCGCGCCCCTCCGATGTCCCGCTGTTCCGTTGTCCCGCGTGCCCCTCCGATGTCCCGCTGTTCCGTTGTCCCGCGCGCCCCTCCGATGTCCCGCTGCTCCGTTGTCCCGCGCGCCCCTCTGATGTCCCACTGCTCCATTTCTTGTGTGTGTGTGTGTGACTGACTGACTGTGTGTGTGTGTGTGTGTGTGTGTGTGTGTGTGTGTGTGTGTGTGTGTGTGTGTGTGTGTGTGTGTGTGTGTGTGTGTGTGTGTGTGTGTGTGTGTGTGTGTGTGTGTGACTGACTGTGTGTGTGACTCTGTGATTGAGTGTGTCTGACTGAGCGGGTGTGTGTGTTTGTGTGTGTGTATGACTGACTGTGTGTGTGTCTGGCTGACTGAGTGTGTGTGTGTGTGTGTGTGTGTGTGTGTGTGTGTGTGTGTGTGTGTGTGTGTGTGTGTGTGTGTGTGTGTGTGTGTGTGTGTGTGTGTGTGTGTGTGTGTGTGTGCGACTCTGTGACTGAGTGTGAGTTTGTGTGTGTGTGTGACTCTGTGACTGAGTGTATGACTCTGTGACTGAGTGTGTGTGTGCCTCTGTGACTGAGTGTGTGACTCTGTGTGTGTGACTCTGTGACTGAGTGTGTGACTCTGTGACTCTGTGACTGAGTGTGTGTGTGACTCTGTGACTGAGTGTGTGTGTGACTCTGTGACTGAGTGTGTGTGTGACTCTGTGACTGAGTGTGTTTGTGACTCTTTGACTGAGTGTGTGTGTGACTCTGTGACTGAGTGTGTGTGTACAGACACCCACCCACAGCCGCCTGCCCACCCACCTTCACCGTATCCCATACTCCCACATGCCCCTCAAATGTCCCCCACATGCCTCTGAATCCCCCCCTCATGCCTCTGATGTCCCGCTGTTCCGTTGTCCCGCGCGCCCCTCCGATGTCCCGTTGCTCCGTTGTCCCGTGCGCCCCTCCGATGTCCCGCTGCTCCGTTGTCCCTCACGCCCCTCCGATGTCCCGCTGTCCCGCGCGCCCCTCCGATGTCCCGCTGTTCAGTTGTCCCACGCGCCCCTCCGATGTTCCGCTGTTCCGTTGTCCCGCGCGCCCCTCCGATGTCCCGCTGCTCCGCTGTCCCGCTGCTCCGTTGTCCCGCGCGCCCCTCCGATGTCCCGCTGCTCCGTTGTCCCGCGCGCCCCTCCGATGTCCCGCTGTTCCGTTGTCCCGCGCGCCCCTCCGATGTCCCGCTGTTCCGTTGTCCCGCGCGCCCCTCCGATGTCCCGCTGTTCCGTTGTCCCGCGCGCCCCTCCGATGTCCCGCTGTTCCGTTGTCCCGCGCGCCCCTCCGATGTCCCGCTGCTCCGTTGTCCCGCGCGCCCCTCTGATGTCCAACTGCTCCATTTCTTGTGTGTGTGTGTGTGACTGACTGACTGTGTGTGTGTGTGTGTGTGTGTGTGTGTGTGTGTGTGTGTGTGTGTGTGTGTGTGTGTGTGTGTGTGTGTGTGTGTGTGTGTGTGTGTGTGTGTGTGTGTGTGTGTGTGTGTGTGTGTGTGTGTGTGTGTGACTCTGTGACTGAGTGTGTGTGTGTGTGTGTGTGTGTGTGTGTGTGTGTGTGCCTCTGTGACTGAGTGTGTGTGTGACTCTGTGTGTGTGACTCTGTGACTGAGTGTGTGTGTGTGTGTGTGTGTGTGACTCTGTGACTGAGTGTGTGTGTGTGTGTGTGTGACTCTGTGACTGAGTGTGTGACTCTGTGACTCTGTGACTGAGTGTGTGTGTGTGCCTCTGTGACTGAGTGTGTGTGTGACTCTGTGACTGAGTGTGTGACCCTGTGACTGAGAGACTCTGACTGAGTGTGTGTGTCTGACTGTTGTCCCGCGCGCCCCTCCGCTGTCCCACTGCTTCGTTGTCCCGCGCGCCCCTCCGATGTCCCGCTGCTCCGTTGTCCCGCGCGGCCCTGCGATGTTCCGCTGCTCCGTTGTCACGCGCGGCCCTCCGATGTCCTGCTGCTCCATTTCTTGAGTGTGTGTGTGTGACTGACTAACTGAGTGTGTGTGTGTGACTGACTGAGTGTGTGTGACTGACTGTGTGTGTCTGACTGAGTGTGTGTGTGTGTGTGTGTGTGTGTGTGTGTGTGTGTGTGTGTGTGTGTGTGTGTGTGTGTGTGTGTGTGTGTGTGTGTGTGTGTGTGTGTGTGTGTGTGTGTGTGTGTGTGTGACTGAGTGTGTGTGTATGACTGACTGTGTGTGTGACTGACTGACTGACTGTGTGTGTGTGTGTGTGTGTGTGTGTGTGTGTGTGTGTGTGTGTGTGTGTGTGTGTGTGTGTGTGTGTGTGTGTGTGTGTGTGTGTGTGTGTGTGTGTGTGTGTGTGTGTGTGTGTGTGTGTGTGTGTGTGTGTGACTGACTGTGTGTGTGACTCTGTGACTGAGTGTGTCTGACTGAGCGTGTGTGTGTGTGTGTGTGTGTGTGTGTGTGTGTTTGTGTGTGTGTATGACTGACTGTGTGTGTGTCTGACCGAGTGTGTGTGTGTGTGTGTGTGTGTGTGTGTGTGTGTGTGTGTGTGTGTGTGTGTGTGTGTGTGTGTGTGTGTGTGTGTGTGTGTGTGTGTGTGTGTGTGTGTGTGTGTGTGTGTGTGTGTGTGTGCGATTCTGTGACTGAGTGTGTGTGTGTGTGTGTGTGTGTGTGTGTGTGTGTGTGACTCTGTGACTGAGTGTGTGACTCTGTGACTCTGTGACTGAGTGTGTGTGTGTGTGTGTGCCTCTGTGACTGAGTGTGTGTGTGACTCTGTGACTGAGTGTGTGTGTGACTCTGTGTGTGTGACTCTGTGACTGAGTGTGTGAGTGACTCTGTGTGTGTGACTCTGTGACTGAGTGTGTGTGTGACTCTGTGACTGAGTGTGTGTGTGACTCTGTGACTGAGTGTGTGTGTGACTCTGTGACTGAGTGTGTGTGTGACTCTGTGACTGAGTGTGTGTGTGTGACTCTGTGACTGAGTGTGTGTGTGACTCTGTGACTGAGTGTGTGTGTGTGACTCTGTGTGTGTGACTCTGTGACTGAGTGTGTGAGTGACTCTGTGTGTGTGACTCTGTGACTGAGTGTGTGACTCTGTGACTCTGTGACTGAGTGTGTGTGTGACTCTGTGACTGAGTGTGTGTGTGACTCTGTGACTGAGTGTGTTTGTGACTCTGTGACTGAGTGTGTGTGTGTGACTCTGTGACTGAGTGTGTGTGTGACTCTGTGACTGAGTGTGTGTGTACAGACACCCACCCACAGCCGCCTGCCCACCCACCTTCACCGTATCCCATACTCCCACATGCCCCTCAAATGTCCCCCACATGCCTCTGAATCCCCCCCTCGTGCCTCCGATGTCTCGCTGCTCCGTTGTCCCGCGCGCCCCTCCGATGTCCCGCTGTCCCGCGCGCCCCTCCGATGTCCCGCTGTTCCGTTGTCCCGCGCGCCCCTCCGATGTCCCGCTGTTCCGTTGTCCCGCGCGCCCCTCCGATGTCCCGCTGTTCCGTTGTCCCGCGCGCCCCTCCGATGGTCCGCTGTTCCGTTATCCCGCGGGCCCCTCCGCTGTCCCGCTGCTCCGTTGTCCCGCGCGCCCCTCCGATATCCCGCTGTTCCGTTGTCCCGCGCGCCCCTCCGATGTCCCGCTGTTCCGTTGTCCCGCGCGCCCCTCCGATGTCCCGCTGTTCCGTTGTCCCGCGCGCCCCTCCGATGTCCCGCTGCTCCGTTGTCCCGCGCGCCCCTCTGATGTCCCACTGCTCCATTTCTTGTGTGTGTGTGTGTGCGTGACTGACTGACTGTGTGTGTGTGTGTGTGTGTGTGTGTGTGTGTGTGTCTGTGTGTGTGTGTGTGTGTGTGTGTGTGTGTGTGTGTGTGTGTGTGTGTGTGTGTGTGTGTGTGTGTGTGTGTGTGTGTGTGTGTGTGTGTGTGTGTGTGTGTGTGTGTGTGTGTGTGACTGACTGTGTGTGACTCTGTGATTGAGTGTGTCTGACTGAGCGGGTGTGTGTGTTTGTGTGTGTGTATGACTGACTGTGTGTGTGTCTGGCTGACTGAGTGTGTGTGTGTGTGTGTGTGTGTGTGTGTGTGTGTGTGTGTGTGTGTGTGTGTGTGTGTGTGTGTGTGTGTGTGTGTGTGTGTGTGTGTGTGTGTGTGTGTGTGTGTGTGTGTGTGCGACTCTGTGACTGAGTGTGAGTTTGTGTGTGTGTGTGACTCTGTGACTGAGTGTATGACTCTGTGACTGAGTGTGTGTGTGCCTCTGTGACTGAGTGTGTGTGTGACTCTGTGACTGAGTGTGTGACTCTGTGTGTGTGACTCTGTGACTGAGTGTGTGACTCTGTGACTCTGTGACTGAGTGTGTGTGTGACTCTGTGACTGAGTGTGTGTGTGACTCTGTGACTGAGTGTGTGTGTGACTCTGTGACTGAGTGTGTTTGTGACTCTTTGACTGTGTGTGTGTGTGTGTGTGTGTGTGTGTGTGTGTGTGTGTGTGTGTGTGTGTGTGTGTGTGTGTGTGTGTGTGTGTGTGTGTGTGTGTGTGTGTGTGTGTGTGTGTGTGTGTGTGTGTGTGTGTGACTGACTGTGTGTGTGACTCTGTGATTGAGTGTGTCTGACTGAGCGGGTGTGTGTGTTTGTGTGTGTGTATGACTGACTGTGTGTGTGTCTGGCTGACTGAGTGTGTGTGTGTGTGTGTGTGTGTGTGTGTGTGTGTGTGTGTGTGTGTGTGTGTGTGTGTGTGTGTGTGTGTGTGTGTGTGTGTGTGTGTGTGTGTGTGTGTGTGTGTGTGTGTGTGTGTGTGTGTGTGCGACTCTGTGACTGAGTGTGAGTTTGTGTGTGTGTGTGACTCTGTGACTGAGTGTATGACTCTGTGACTGAGTGTGTGTGTGCCTCTGTGACTGAGTGTGTGTGTGACTCTGTGACTGAGTGTGTGACTCTGTGTGTGTGACTCTGTGACTGAGTGTGTGACTCTGTGACTCTGTGACTGAGTATGTGTGTGACTCTGTGACTGAGTGTGTGTGTGACTCTGTGACTGAGTGTTTGTGTGACTCTGTGACTGAGTGTGTTTGTGACTCTTTGACTGAGTGTGTGTGTGACTCTGTGACTGAGTGTGTGTGTACAGACACCCACCCACAGCCGCCTGCCCACCCACCTTCACCGTATCCCATACTCCCACATGCCCCTCAAATGTCCCCCACATGCCTCTGAATCCCCCCCTCATGCCTCTGATGTCCCGCTGTTCCGTTGTCCCGCGCGCCCCTCCGATGTCCCGTTGCTCCGTTGTCCCGTGCGCCCCTCCGATGTCCCGCTGCTCCGTTGTCCCTCACGCCCCTCCGATGTCCCGCTGTCCCGCGCGCCCCTCCGATGTCCCGCTGTTCAGTTGTCCCATGCGCCCCTCCGATGTTCCGCTGTTCCGTTGTCCCGCGCGCCCCTCCGATGTCCCGCTGCTCCGCTGTCCCGCTGCTCCGTTGTCCCGCGCGCCCCTCCGATGTCCCGCTGCTCCGTTGTCCCGCGCGCCCCTCCGATGTCCCGCTGTTCCGTTGTCCCGCGCGCCCCTCCGATGTCCCGCTGTTCCGTTGTCCCGCGCGCCCCTCCTATGTCCCGCTGTTCCGTTGTCCCGCGCGCCCCTCCGATGTCCCGCTGTTCCGTTGTCCCGCGCGCCCCTCCGATGTCCCGCTGCTCCGTTGTCCCGCGCGCCCCTCTGATGTCCAACTGCTCCATTTCTTGTGTGTGTGTGTGTGACTGACTGACTGTGTGTGTGTGTGTGTGTGTGTGTGTGTGTGTGTGTGTGTGTGTGTGTGTGTGTGTGTGTGTGTGTGTGTGTGTGTGTGTGTGTGTGTGTGTGTGTGTGTGTGTGTGTGTGTGTGTGTGTGACTCTGTGACTGAGTGTGTGTGTGTGTGTGTGTGTGTGTGTGTGCCTCTGTGACTGAGTGTGTGTGTGACTCTGTGTGTGTGACTCTGTGACTGAGTGTGTGTGTGTGTGTGTGTGTGTGACTCTGTGACTGAGTGTGTGTGTGTGTGTGTGTGTGTGTGTGTGTGTGTGTGTGTGTGACTCTGTGACTGAGTGTGTGACTCTGTGACTCTGTGACTGAGTGTGTGTGTGTGCCTCTGTGACTGAGTGTGTGTGTGACTCTGTGACTGAGTGTGTGACCCTGTGACTGAGAGACTCTGACTGAGTGTGTGTGTCTGACTGTTGTCCCGCGCGCCCCTCCGCTGTCCCACTGCTTCGTTGTCCCGCGCGCCCCTCCGATGTCCCGCTGCTCCGTTGTCCCGCGCGGCCCTGCGATGTTCCGCTGCTCCGTTGTCACGCGCGGCCCTCCGATGTCCTGCTGCTCCATTTCTTGAGTGTGTGTGTGTGACTGACTAACTGTGTGTGTGTGTGTGTGTGACTGACTGAGTGTGTGTGACTGACTGTGTGTGTCTGACTGAGTGTGTGTGTGTGTGTGTGTGTGTGTGTGTGTGTGTGTGTGTGTGTGTGTGTGTGTGTGTGTGTGTGTGTGTGTGTTTGTGTGTGTGTATGACTGACTGTGTGTGTGTCTGACTGACTGAGTGTGTGTGTGTGTGTGTGTGTGTGTGTGTGTGTGTGTGTGTGTGTGTGTGTGTGTGTGTGTGTGTGTGTGTGTGTGTGTGTGTGTGTGTGTGTGTGTGTGTGTGTGTGACTGACTGTGTGTGTGACTCTGTGACTGAGTGTGTCTGACTGAGTGAGTGTGTGTGTGTTTGTGTGTGTGTATGACTGACTGTGTGTGTGTCTGACTGACTTACTGACTGAGTGTGTGTGTGTGTGTGTGTGTGTGTTTGTGTGACTGACTGAGTGTGTGTGGGTGTGGGTGTGTGTGTGTGTGACTGACTGTGTGTGTGACTGAGTGCGTGTGTGTGTGTGTGTGTGTGTGTGTGTGTGTGTGTGTGTGTGTGTGTGTGTGTGTGTGTGTGTGTGTGTGTGTGTGTGTGTGTGTGTGTGTGTGTGTGTGTGTGTGACTGACTGTGTGTGTGACTCTGTGATTGAGTGTGTCTGACTGAGCGGGTGTGTGTGTTTGTGTGTGTGTATGACTGACTGTGTGTGTGTCTGACTGAGTGTGTGTGTGTGTGTGTGTGTGTGTGTGTGTGTGTGTGTGTGTGTGTGTGTGTGTGTGTGTGTGTGTGTGTGTGTGTGTGTGTGTGTGTGTGTGTGTGTGTGTGTGTGTGTGTGTGTGTGTGTGTGTGCGACTCTGTGACTGAATGTGTGTTTGTGTGTGTGTGTGTGACTCTGTGACTGAGTGTATGACTCTGTGACTGAGTGTGTGTGTGCCTCTGTGACTGAGTGTGTGTGTGACTCTGTGACTGAGTGTGTGACTCTGTGTGTGTGACTCTGTGACTGAGTGTGTGACTCTGTGACTCTGTGACTGAGTGTGTGTGTGACTCTGTGACTGAGTGTGTGTGTGACTCTGTGACTGAGTGTGTGTGTGACTCTGTGACTGAGTGTGTGTGTGTGACTCTTTGACTGAGTGTGTGTGTGACTCTGTGACTGAGTGTGTGTGTACAGACACCCACCCACAGCCGCCTGCCCACCCACCTTCACCGTATCCCATACTCCCACATGCCCCTGAAATGTCCCCCACATGCCTCTGAATCCCCCCCTCGTGCCTCTGATGTCCCGCTGTTCCATTGTCCCGCGCGCCCCTCCGATGTCCCGTTGCTCCGTTGTCCCGTGCGCCCCTCCGATGTCCCGCTGCTCCGTTGTCCCTCACGCCCCTCCGATGTCCCGCTGTCCCGCGCGCCCCTCCGATGTCCCGCTGTTCAGTTGTCCCACGCGCCCCTCCAATGTTCCGCTGTTCCGTTGTCCCGCGCGCCCCTCCGATGTCCCGCTGCTCCGCTGTCCCGCTGCTCCGTTGTCCCGCGCGCCCCTCCGATGTCCCGCTGCTCCGTTGTCCCGCGCGCCCCTCCGATGTCCCGCTGTTCCGTTGTCCCGCGCGCCCCTCCGATGTCCCGCTGTTCCGTTGTCCCGCGCGCCCCTCCGATGTCCCGCTGTTCCGTTGTCCCGCGCGCCCCTCCGATGTCCCGCTGTTCCGTTGTCCCGCGCGCCCCTCCGATGTCCCGCTGCTCCGTTGTCCCGCGCGCCCCTCTGATGTCCAACTGCTCCATTTCTTGTGTGTGTGTGTGTGACTGACTGACTGTGTGTGTGTGTGTGTGTGTGACTGTGTGTGTGTGTGACTGTGTGTGACTGTGTGTGTGTGTGTGTGTGTGTGTGTGTGTGTGTGTGTGTGTGTGTGTGTGTGTGTGTGTGTGTGTGTGTGTGTGTGTGTGTGTGTGTGTGTGTGTGTGTGTGTGTGTGTGTGTGTGACTCTGTGACTGAGTGTGTGTGTGTGTGTGTGTGTGTGTGTGTGTGCCTCTGTGACTGAGTGTGTGTGTGACTCTGTGTGTGTGACTCTGTGACTGAGTGTGTGTTTGTGTGACTCTGTGACTGAGTGTGTGTGTGTGTGTGTGTGTGTGTGTGACTCTGTGACTGAGTGTGTGACTCTGTGACTCTGTGACTGAGTGTGTGTGTGTGCCTCTGTGACTGAGTGTGTGTGTGACTCTGTGACTGAGTGTGTGACCCTGTGACTGAGAGACTCTGACTGAGTGTGTGTGTCTGACTGTTGTCCCGCGCGCCCCTCCGCTGTCCCACTGCTTCGTTGTCCCGCGCGCCCCTCCGATGTCCCGCTGCTCCGTTGTCCCGCGCGGCCCTGCGATGTTCCGCTGCTCCGTTGTCACGCGCGGCCCTCCGATGTCCTGCTGCTCCATTTCTTGAGTGTGTGTGTGTGACTGACTAACTGTGTGTGTGTGTGTGTGACTGACTGAGTGTGTGTGACTGACTGTGTGTGTCTGACTGAGTGTGTGTGTGTGTGTGTGTGTGTGTGTGTGTGTGTGTGTGTGTGTGTGTGTGTGTGTGTGTGTGTGTGTGTGTGTGTGTGTGTGTGTGTGTGTGTGTGTGTGTGTGTGTGTGTGTGTGTGTGTGTGTGTGTGTGACTGACTGTGTGTGTGACTCTGTGACTGAGTGTGTCTGACTGAGTGAGTGTGTGTGTGTGTGTGTGTGTGTTTGTGTGTGTTTATGACTGACTGTGTGTGTATCTGACTGACTTACTGACTGAGTGTGTGTGTGTGTGTGTGTGTTTGTGTGACTGACTGAGTGTGTGTGTGTGTGTGTGTGTGTGTGTGTGTGTGTGTGTGTGTGTGTGTGTGTGTGTGTGTGTGTGTGTGTGTGTGTGTGTGTGTGTGTGTGTGTGTGTGTGTGTGTGTGTGTGTGTGTGTGTGTGTGACTGACTGTGTGTGTGACTGACTGTGTGTGTGTGTGTGTGTGTGTGTGTGTGTGTGTGTGTGTGTGTGTGTGTGTGTGTGTGTGTGTGTGTGTGTGTGTGTGTGTGTGTGTGTGTGTGTGTGTGTGTGTGTGTGTGTGTGTGTGTGTGTGTGTGTGTGTGACTGACTGTGTGTGTGACTCTGTGACTGAGTCTGACTGAGCGGGTGTGTGTGTGTGTTTGTGTGTGTGTATGACTGACTGTGTGTGTGTCTGACTGACTGAGTGTGTGTGTGTGTGTGTGTGTGTGTGTGTGTGTGTGTGTGTGTGTGTGTGTGTGTGTGTGTGTGTGTGTGTGTGTGTGTGTGTGTGTGCGACTCTGTGACTGAGTGTGTGTGTGTGTGTGTGTGTGTGTGTGTGTGTGTGTGTGTGTGTGTGTGTGTGTGTGTGTGTGTGTGTGTGTGTGTGTGTGTGTGTGTGTGTGTGTGTGTGTGTGTGTGTGTGTGACTCTGTGACTGAGTGTGTGACTCTGTGACTGAGTGTGTGACTCTGTGACAGAGTGTGTGTGTGCCTCTGTGACTGAGTGTGTATGTGACTCTGTGACTGAGTGTGTGAGTGACTCTGTGTGTGTGACTCTGTGACTGAGTGTGTGACCCTGTGACTCTGTGACTGAGTGTGTGTGTGACTCTGTGACTGAGTGTGTGTGTGACTCTGTGACTGAGTGTGTGTGTGACTCTGTGACTGAGTGTGTGTGTACAGACACCCACCCACAGCCGCCTGCCACCCACCTTCACCGTATCCCATACTCCCACATGCCCCTCAAATGTCCCCCACATGCCTCTGAATCCCCCCCTCGTGCCTCTGATGTCCCGCTGTTCTGTTGTCCCGCGCGCCCCTCTGATGTCCCGTTGCTCCGTTGTCCCTCGCGCCCCTCCGATGTCCCGCTGTCCCGCGCGCCCCTCCGATGTCCCGCTGTTCCGTTGTCCCACGCG
The DNA here is from genome assembly GCF_040206685.1 of Ascaphus truei. NCBI lineage: Eukaryota > Metazoa > Chordata > Amphibia > Anura > Ascaphidae > Ascaphus > Ascaphus truei. The sequence continues at coordinate 179,127,173 of NC_134485.1, forward strand.
CCCCTCCGATGTTCCGCTGTTCCGTTGTCCCGCGCGCCCCTCCGATGTCCCGCTGCTCCGCTGTCCCGCTGCTCCGTTGTCCCGCGCGCCCCTCCGATGTCCCGCTGTTCCGTTGTCCCGCGCGCCCTTCCGATGTCCCGCTGTTCCGTTGTCCCGCGCGCCCCTCCGATGTCCCGCTGTTCCGTTGTCCCGCGCGCCCCTCCGATGTCCCGCTGTTCCGTTGTCCCGCGCGCCCCTCCGATGTCCCGCTGTTCCGTTGTCCCGCGCGCCCCTCCGATGTCCCGCTGCTCCGTTGTCCCGCGCGCCCCTCTGATGTCCCACTGCTCCATTTCTTGTGTGTGTGTGTATCTGTATTTGTCATTTATGTGGAGCATTTGTAAGGTGATATCCTGTATAGAGAGATATTTATATATATATACATACATATATTTACATTATGTACATATATATATATATATATATATATATATATATATATATATTTATATATATATGTACATAATGTATGCATTGCCCTAATCAAGTGGTTTTGATTGGTTAGCATTATATACTTACTTAATAATCAACAATGATGTTTCCACATGTATTTTTCTATGTAATTTGTAGACACTACATATGTAGAATTCATACATATTATGATTTAAGGTATTATACCATTGCAGACTATTGTACTATGATAATTATACCATAGTCTGCATATCAAACTATTTTATTATATTTGTATATATATATGTGACTAACGAGTTTGAGTCCAATGTGTTGAAATTTGCATAATTTTCCAATTAGGTGCAACACATTAGTCAATTAGTAGAAGGGAGGTATAAATAACACCCTCCCTTCATGCTTGTTACACTCCTTGAGAAAGGGCAAACTTGCCTGAAACGCGTGGGAGGAGGTCTTCTAGTCATGTCTTGTTAGTATCTGCTTTATGTAGTTTAATACATTGATTTTACCATCCTACCTGGTGAGTCTGCTGGCATCGATCTTCTATCTTCTTGTCTACATCCGAATCGTGGCTGCGCAAGTGAAGTACGTCCTTCACCCCTGGAGGGGAAAGTGCAGTCGTGAGCAGAGGGGACGGACCATCGTGAGTATCCACTCCATCCGTTAGCTGTCGCATCTGCAGCCGCTCGCCATAGATTGAGAACGGGACTGCACACAGCCGCAACCCCATACATCCATTAGACTTTTTTCCTTGCCCTACTTATCAACCATATACAGGCTAATAGCCATAAGGTGTTTATCCTGGAGTCGCCAGTCAGTTCTTCTTGGTCTGCATATCCACACCGCCTGGACTTGGATTGACACCTGGATACTTATATCATCTATCTTCACAGACTCACCAGTGTTCCAGCAGGTAATATTAACCCTGGATTTTATTTCATCGATGTGATACTTTTAAGTGTTTCTTTTTTGACTCCTTGTTCTTCTACACTGTTGCTGGACTCAATACTCAATTGACATCACATTATACTTTGAAAATTATTCAGTATGGATATACCTACAGTGTCTCCACAAGATTTAAATTCTCATTTTGCCTTTAATTGTTTTAATTTGGCAGCTAGCACCAAAAAAGCTGAGTCTTTTTTTGATCAGGACTGTAATATTCTATGTGAGGATATACAAGATCTTAAAGCGCAATTTTTTCGTTTAGAAAAATGTATATCGCATGATTTAAAATTATGGTGGGACATTGTTACACTGGAGAATTTTGGAGGTCTCCGAATGACAAAAGCTCCATCATTTGGATTTGAAACACACGAATTTGAGAAACAATGGAACCTAATTTTGGACCAGTGTTCCTTTAAATTAATTGAATTAATTATTCAACACAAATCCAAAAAGAAAATCACTTCACACAAGCATGTTATAGATCTACAATCTCAATTGCAGGCTTTCACCCATATAGACCGGTTCAAAGATATGGACAAATTACTATCACAGAGAATTAAAAATCTAGAAAAAAGTATAATGCTGGCCAAACAAACCAAATATGAAAGGGACAAAATTGATTATCAGAAAAAAACAAATTTATCTTTGGCAGAAACCACATACGAGCAAAACAACCTTTAAGAAAAATCCACAGAATATGAATCACAATAGTAATAAGAAAATTACTTCTAAACCCAAATCAATACTCAGGAAAAATTCAAAATCAGATGCACACACAGGAAAAAATATAGAATCAGATATTTCAGACTCTGAACATATCCCTCCAAGTGTGTCCTTCTCAGGTACTGAATCCGGAGCATCTTCCAATGAAGAAATTCTTCTACCACGGAGAACACAGACATATGCCATGAATACATCTGGACGCCAGCAGTCAAAAAACGACACAGACGGAGAAGAAGATCCAGGATTTAAGCTGGTGGGTGGCCCCTGCAAAAAAGATGAGGCACTGAAATTAGAAGACACAAACATTCTAAATATCTCTAAATACACACTGTCACAATCTGAACTGAGTGTGTTGAATTTGGGACTTACATTTGCACCGGATAGAAATTTTGATTTATTCTCCACTATAGTGGATCTTCACCGGTTCACTAGGAAGTTAACTCTCAAAAGTTTTTTCAAGCACAAAGACAGTTCAATACCTATACCTAACCATGGTGATCTACAGACAGTATCCATGAGACCCAATGTCCACAACGTAATATCAAATAATGAAGAACCATGTCCAATTCCAATTTTTGATATTAAGAAGCAGTTCACATTTCGTGATAATTGTCATATACAGGACTTGCTAGAGCTGTTGAATGATCAACCAGAGACTGGATATGATTCACAAAACTTTCTGGGTAGCCAATCGTCAGGTTTCAAAAACAAATCTAAGTTTCATCCCATGTATTTCACAGGTCATGCAATCAATGTGTTTCAATCAGCCGTGGAACGGGATCTACTACTGCTCTCCCAAGGTATTACCACAACCAAAAATGTTGTTCATAGTTCAAACAATCTGAACTTCACACAAAGACAAGCTATTCAATCTTTAAAAGAAAATAATCTTATTGTGGTTAAGAATGCCGATAAAGGGGGAGCAGTGGTGGTCCTAGACTATGCTTACTATGTAGAAGAGGCCTTACGCCAACTCCATGATGACAAATCCTATACCAAGTTACATACAGTATGGATCCAACTCAGGGTTTCCTATTGGAATTATATGAACTATTAGAGTTTGGCAGGATCCTTCAAGTACTCTCTGTACAAGAATATGAATATCTACATAGTACTCACCCGGTTCTACCCATATTCCATCACCTCCCTAAAGTTCACAAGTCCCTTCTCCACCGCACAGGTAGACCCATTGTTTCTAGTATTGGTTCACTGGGGGAGCACTTTTCACAATACGTTAATCACTTTCTTCAACCTCTAGTCACTTCACTTCCTTCCTATCTTTTAGACACCTCACACGTTTTATCTAGTTTTTCTGATTTTACTTGGTCACCATCACATCTTTGGGTCACGTTAGATGTGTCTTCGCTTTACACTATTATTTCACATGAACATGGTCTACCTGCTGCACGACACTTTTTGGAATCTGATGCCACACTTGCTCCAGCTCAGATCACCTTTTTGCTGAATGCCATCAGATTCCTCCTCACTCACAATTATTTTATGTTGGATGGGGGTTTCTATCTCCAAACATGTGGGACCGCCATGGGATCATCATTTGCGCCTTCCTATGCCAATCTCTTCATGGGGTGGTGGGAAAATACCCATGTGTTTGGAGATATTAACCCCTATCGACATCACATTATCACATAACACCGTTATATAGATTATCTCATTATAGTTTGGTCTGACACAGTCTCACAACTGTATGCCTTCTTCACTTATCTCAACACCAACACTTATAATCTGTCATTCACATATCACTTTCACCATCACCGCATACAATTCTTGGACTTGTGTCTGTATGTAGGTATGGATAGTCGAGTATATACCAACATATACCGGAAGCCCAACTCTAGGAATACACTTTTGCACGCATCTAGTTGCCATAGCCCAAATCTACTTAAAGGATTACCCTATGGACAGTTCCTTCATTTACGTAGGAACTGTTCTACGATGGAACACTTTGACAATAGTTCCTATGATCTCATTAAAAGATTTTTAGATAGAGGCTATGACCCACTATCAGTGCAATGGGCATATACTAAGGCCAGAAATAAACCTAGGGATGATCTTATCAATACTGATCTCTCCAGCTTTGCTCATACAAAACAGAACAACACATTTAAACAGAATGACATAAATCAATGTGAACCACCATTCTTTATCACTCATATAGCCGTCAAGCTATGAACATCAAATCAATAATTAGGAAACACTGGGCCATTCTCAATACAGATGTTCTCTTAAAGGACATGGTATCTATGGACCCAACATTTGTCTTTCAAAAAGCACACACACTGGGCAGCCTAGTTTCACCAAGTATGATCTCAGACAAGAACAAATACAACAAAAACATGCTATTCCCAGATCTAATAGGGTGTTTTAAATGCGGGAAATGTAAAATATGTCAATATGTCCAAAAATGTAAAAGTTTCACTAACACTGAACAAACTAAAGAATACAGAATCCTTTCATTTGTGACGTGTAACACGGATCATGTAATATACATGATCACCTGCGGATGCAATAAACGATATGTGGGTCTAACAACCCGCTTATTTAAAATAAGGATGTTAGAACATATTACACATATTAATAATTTGGACATTACACATCCCATGTCTAATCACTTTATGGAATGCCAGTCAGGTAGTCTCAGAAATGTAAAATGTGTAATTCTTGAACATATTAGACCCCACAAACGAGGTGGAGATCGATCCAGGGCTCTTTACCAACGTGAAACGTTCTAGATCTTCACCATCGACACATAAATACCTAAAGGCCTCAATACAGAATGGGACCTGAAGGTTTTTCTGTGATCTTACACTAGGGTTACTAATGGGTATTACTGTATTCCATGTTCCTTCCTTACAACCCTCACACACTCCCCCCCCCCTCCCACACACCCCTCCCTTACCACTCCAACCACCACCTCCCCTGCCCCCCCCTCCCCTGTGCTCCCTTCCTTCCCTGTGTTCTTTCTTTCCAACATCATAAGCATTATACAATATATTAATGGAATTATATATTCATTATACTTCTACTGTTGTATCTGTATTTGTCATTTATGTGGAGCATTTGTAAGGTGATATCCTGTATAGAGATATATATATATATATATATATATATATATATATATATATATATATATATATATGTACATAATGTATGCCTTGCCCTAATCAAGTGGTTTTGATTGGTTAGCATTATATACTTACTTAATAATCAACAATGATGTTTCCACATGTATTTTTCTATGTAATTTGTGGACACTACATATGTAGAATTCATACATATTATGATTTAAGGTATTATACCATTGCAGACTATTGTACTATGATAATTATACCATAGTCTGCATATCAAACTATTTTATTATATTTGTATATATATATGTGACTAACGAGTTTGAGTCCAATGTGTTGAAATTTGCATAATTTTCCAATTAGGTGCAACACATTAGTCAATTAGTAGAAGGGAGGTATAAATAACACCCTCCCTTCATGCTTGTTACACTCCTTGAGAAAGGGCAAACTTGCCTGAAACGCGTGGGAGGAGGTCTTCTAGTCATGTCTTGTTAGTATCTGCTTTATGTAGTTTAATACATTGATTTTACCATCCTACCTGGTGAGTCTGCTGGCATCGATCTTCTATCTTCTTGTCTACATCCGAATCGTGGCTGCGCAAGTGAAGTACGTCCTTCACCCCTGGAGGGGAAAGTGCAGTCGTGAGCAGAGGGGACGGACCATCGTGAGTATCCACTCCATCCGTTAGCTGTCGCATCTGCAGCCGCTCGCCATAGATTGAGAACGGGACTGCACACAGCCGCAACCCCATACATCCATTAGACTTTTTTCCTTGCCCTACTTATCAACCATATACAGGCTAATAGCCATAAGGTGTTTATCCTGGAGTCGCCAGTCAGTTCTTCTTGGTCTGCATATCCACACCGCCTGGACTTGGATTTACACCTGGATACTTATATCATCTATCTTCACAGACTCACCAGTGTTCCAGCAGGTAATATTAACCCTGGATTTTATTTCATCGATGTGATACTTTTAAGTGTTTCTTTTTTGACTCCTTGTTCTTCTACACTGTTGCTGGACTCAATACTCAATTGACATCACATTATACTTTGAAAATTATTCAGTATGGATATACCTACAGTGTCTCCACAAGATTTAAATTCTCATTTTGCCTTTAATTGTTTTAATTTGGCAGCTAGCACCAAAAAAGCTGAGTCTTTTTTTGATCAGGACTGTAATATTCTATGTGAGGATATACAAGATCTTAAAGCGCAATTTTTTCGTTTAGAAAAATGTATATCGCATGATTTAAAATTATGGTGGGACATTGTTACACTGGAGAATTTTGGAGGTCTCCGAATGACAAAAGCTCCATCATTTGGATTTGAAACACACGAATTTGAGAAACAATGGAACCTAATTTTGGACCAGTGTTCCTTTAAATTAATTGAATTAATTATTCAACACAAATCCAAAAAGAAAATCACTTCACACAAGCATTTTATAGATCTACAATCTCAATTGCAGGCTTTCACCCATATAGACCGGTTCAAAGATATGGACAAATTACTATCACAGAGAATTAAAAATCTAGAAAAAAGTATAATGCTGGCCAAACAAACCAAATATGAAAGGGACAAAATTGATTATCAGAAAAAAACAAATTTATCTTTGGCAGAAACCACATACGAGCAAAACAACCTTTAAGAAAAATCCACAGAATATGAATCACAATAGTAATAAGAAAATTACTTCTAAACCCAAATCAATACTCAGGAAAAATTCAAAATCAGATGCACACACAGGAAAAAATATAGAATCAGATATTTCAGACTCTGAACATATCCCTCCAAGTGTGTCCTTCTCAGGTACTGAATCCGGAGCATCTTCCAATGAAGAAATTCTTCTACCACGGAGAACACAGACATATGCCATGAATACATCTGGACGCCAGCAGTCAAAAAACGACACAGACGGAGAAGAAGATCCAGGAATAAGCTGGTGGGTGGCCCCTGCAAAAAAGATGAGGCACTGAAATTAGAAGACACAAACATTCCAAATATCTCTAAATACACACTGTCACAATCTGAACTGAGTGTATTGAATTTGGGACTTACATTTGCACCGGATAGAAATTTTGATTTATTCTCCACTATAGTGGATCTTCACCGGTTCACTAGGAAGTTAACTCTCAAAAGTTTTTTCAAGCACAAAGACAGTTCAATACCTATACCTAACCATGGTGATCTACAGACAGTATCCATGAGACCCAATGTCCACAACGTAATATCAAATAATGAAGAACCATGTCCAATTCCAATTTTTGATATTAAGAAGCAGTTCACATTTCGTGATAATTGTCATATACAGGACTTGCTAGAGCTGTTGAATGATCAACCAGAGACTGGATATGATTCACAAAACTTTCTGGGTAGCCAATCGTCAGGTTTCAAAAACAAATCTAAGTTTCATCCCATGTATTTCACAGGTCATGCAATCAATGTGTTTCAATCAGCCGTGGAACGGGATCTACTACTGCTCTCCCAAGGTATTACCACAACCAAAAATGTTGTTCATAGTTCAAACAATCTGAACTTCACACAAAGACAAGCTATTCAATCTTTAAAAGAAAATAATCTTATTGTGGTTAAGAATGCCGATAAAGGGGGAGCAGTGGTGGTCCTAGACTATGCTTACTATGTAGAAGAGGCCTTACGCCAACTCCATGATGACAAATCCTATACCAAGTTACATACAGTATGGATCCAACTCAGGGTTTCCTATTGGAATTATATGAACTATTAGAGTTTGGCAGGATCCTTCAAGTACTCTCTGTACAAGAATATGAATATCTACATAGTACTCACCCGGTTCTACCCATATTCCATCACCTCCCTAAAGTTCACAAGTCCCTTCTCCACCGCACAGGTAGACCCATTGTTTCTAGTATTGGTTCACTGGGGGAGCACTTTTCACAATACGTTAATCACTTTCTTCAACCTCTAGTCACTTCACTTCCTTCCTACCTTTTAGACACCTCACACGTTTTATCTAGTTTTTCTGATTTTACTTGGTCACCATCACATCTTTGGGTCACGTTAGATGTGTCTTCGCTTTACACTATTATTTCACATGAACATGGTCTACCTGCTGCACGACACTTTTTGGAATCTGATGCCACACTTGCTCCAGCTCAGATCACCTTTTTGCTGAATGCCATCAGATTCCTCCTCACTCACAATTATTTTATGTTGGATGGGGGTTTCTATCTCCAAACATGTGGGACCGCCATGGGATCATCATTTGCGCCTTCCTATGCCAATCTCTTCATGGGGTGGTGGGAAAATACCCATGTGTTTGGAGATAGGAACCCCTATCGACATCACATTATCACATATCACCGTTATATAGATTATCTCATTATAGTTTGGTCTGACACAGTCTCACAACTGTATGCCTTCTTCACTTATCTCAACACCAACACTTATAATCTGTCATTCACATATCACTTTCACCATCACCGCATACAATTCTTGGACTTGTGTCTGTATGTAGGTATGGATAGTCGAGTATATACCAACATATACCGGAAGCCCAACTCTAGGAATACACTTTTGCACGCATCTAGTTGCCATAGCCCAAATCTACTTAAAGGATTACCCTATGGACAGTTCCTTCATTTACGTAGGAACTGTTCTACGATGGAACACTTTGACAATAGTTCCTATGATCTCATTAAAAGATTTTTAGATAGAGGCTATGACCCACTATCAGTGCAATGGGCATATACTAAGGCCAGAAATAAACCTAGGGATGATCTTATCAATACTGATCTCTCCAGCTTTGCTCATACAAAACAGAACAATACATTTAAACAGAATGACATAAATCAATGTGAACCACCATTCTTTATCACTCATATAGCCGTCAAGCTATGAACATCAAATCAATAATTAGGAAACACTGGGCCATTCTCAATACAGATGTTCTCTTAAAGGACATGGTATCTATGGACCCAACATTTGTCTTTCAAAAAGCACACACACTGGGCAGCCTAGTTTCACCAAGTATGATCTCAGACAAGAACAAATACAACAAAAACATGCTATTCCCAGATCTAATAGGGTGTTTTAAATGCGGGAAATGTAAAATATGTCAATATGTCCAAAAATGTAAAAGTTTCACTAACACTGAACAAACTAAAGAATACAGAATCCTTTCATTTGTGACGTGTAACACGGATCATGTAATATACATGATCACCTGCGGATGCAATAAACGATATGTGGGTCTAACAACCCGCTTATTTAAAATAAGGATGTTAGAACATATTAGACATATTAATAATTTGGACATTACACGTCCCATGTCTAATCACTTTATGGAATGCCAGTCAGGTAGTCTCAGAAATGTAAAATGTGTAATTCTTGAACATATTAGACCCCACAAACGAGGTGGAGATCGATCCAGGGCTCTTTACCAACGTGAAACGTTCTAGATCTTCACCATCGACACATAAATACCTAAAGGCCTCAATACAGAATGGGACCTGAAGGTTTTTCTGTGATCTTACACTAGGGTTACTAATGGGTATTACTGTATTCCATGTTCCTTCCTTACAACCCTCACACACTCCCCCCCCCCTCCCACACACCCCTCCCTTACCACTCCAACCACCACCTCCCCTGCCCCCCCCCTCCCCTGTGCTCCCTTCCTTCCCTGTGTTCTTTCTTTCCAACATCATAAGCATTATACAATATATTAATGGAATTATATATTCATTATACTTCTACTGTTGTATCTGTATTTGTCATTTATGTGGAGCATTTGTAAGGTGATATCCTGTATAGAGAGATATTTATATATATATACATATATATATATATATATATATATATATATATATATATATATATATATATATATATATATGTACATAATGTATGCCTTGCCCTAATCAAGTGGTTTTGATTGGTTAGCATTATATACTTACTTAATAATCAACAATGATGTTTCCACATGTATTTTTCTATGTAATTTGTGGACACTACATATGTAGAATTCATACATATTATGATTTAAGGTATTATACCATTGCAGACTATTGTACTATGATAATTATACCATAGTCTGCATATCAAACTATTTTATTATATTTGTATATATATATGTGACTAACGAGTTTGAGTCCAATGTGTTGAAATTTGCATAATTTTCCAATTAGGTGCAACACATTAGTCAATTAGTAGAAGGGAGGTATAAATAACACCCTCCCTTCATGCTTGTTACACTCCTTGAGAAAGGGCAAACTTGCCTGAAACGCGTGGGAGGAGGTCTTCTAGTCATGTCTTGTTAGTATCTGCTTTATGTAGTTTAATACATTGATTTTACCATCCTACCTGGTGAGTCTGCTGGCATCGATCTTCTATCTTCTTGTCTACATCCGAATCGTGGCTGCGCAAGTGAAGTACGTCCTTCACCCCTGGAGGGGAAAGTGCAGTCGTGAGCAGAGGGGACGGACCATCGTGAGTATCCACTCCATCCGTTAGCTGTCGCATCTGCAGCCGCTCGCCATAGATTGAGAACGGGACTGCACACAGCCGCAACCCCATACATCCATTAGACTTTTTTCCTTGCCCTACTTATCAACCATATACAGGCTAATAGCCATAAGGTGTTTATCCTGGAGTCGCCAGTCAGTTCTTCTTGGTCTGCATATCCACACCGCCTGGACTTGGATTTACACCTGGATACTTATATCATCTATCTTCACAGACTCACCAGTGTTCCAGCAGGTAATATTAACCCTGGATTTTATTTCATCGATGTGATACTTTTAAGTGTTTCTTTTTTGACTCCTTGTTCTTCTACACTGTTGCTGGACTCAATACTCAATTGACATCACATTATACTTTGAAAATTATTCAGTATGGATATACCTACAGTGTCTCCACAAGATTTAAATTCTCATTTTGCCTTTAATTGTTTTAATTTGGCAGCTAGCACCAAAAAAGCTGAGTCTTTTTTTGATCAGGACTGTAATATTCTATGTGAGGATATACAAGATCTTAAAGCGCAATTTTTTCGTTTAGAAAAATGTATATCGCATGATTTAAAATTATGGTGGGACATTGTTACACTGGAGAATTTTGGAGGTCTCCGAATGACAAAAGCTCCATCATTTGGATTTGAAACACACGAATTTGAGAAACAATGGAACCTAATTTTGGACCAGTGTTCCTTTAAATTAATTGAATTAATTATTCAACACAAATCCAAAAAGAAAATCACTTCACACAAGCATTTTATAGATCTACAATCTCAATTGCAGGCTTTCACCCATATAGACCGGTTCAAAGATATGGACAAATTACTATCACAGAGAATTAAAAATCTAGAAAAAAGTATAATGCTGGCCAAACAAACCAAATATGAAAGGGACAAAATTGATTATCAGAAAAAAACAAATTTATCTTTGGCAGAAACCACATACGAGCAAAACAACCTTTAAGAAAAATCCACAGAATATGAATCACAATAGTAATAAGAAAATTACTTCTAAACCCAAATCAATACTCAGGAAAAATTCAAAATCAGATGCACACATAGGAAAAAATATAGAATCAGATATTTCAGACTCTGAACATATCCCTCCAAGTGTGTCCTTCTCAGGTACTGAATCCGGAGCATCTTCCAATGAAGAAATTCTTCTACCACGGAGAACACAGACATATGCCATGAATACATCTGGACGCCAGCAGTCAAAAAACGACACAGACGGAGAAGAAGATCCAGGAATAAGCTGGTGGGTGGCCCCTGCAAAAAAGATGAGGCACTGAAATTAGAAGACACAAACATTCTAAATATCTCTAAATACACACTGTCACAATCTGAACTGAGTGTGTTGAATTTGGGACTTACATTTGCACCGGATAGAAATTTTGATTTATTCTCCACTATAGTGGATCTTCACCGGTTCACTAGGAAGTTAACTCTCAAAAGTTTTTTCAAGCACAAAGACAGTTCAATACCTATACCTAACCATGGTGATCTACAGACAGTATCCATGAGACCCAATGTCCACAACGTAATATCAAATAATGAAGAACCATGTCCAATTCCAATTTTTGATATTAAGAAGCAGTTCACATTTCGTGATAATTGTCATATACAGGACTTGCTAGAGCTGTTGAATGATCAACCAGAGACTGGATATGATTCACAAAACTTTCTGGGTAGCCAATCGTCAGGTTTCAAAAACAAATCTAAGTTTCATCCCATGTATTTCACAGGTCATGCAATCAATGTGTTTCAATCAGCCATGGAACGGGATCTACTACTGCTCTCCCAAGGTATTACCACAACCAAAAATGTTGTTCATAGTTCAAACAATCTGAACTTCACACAAAGACAAGCTATTCAATCTTTAAAAGAAAATAATCTTATTGTGGTTAAGAATGCCGATAAAGGGGGAGCAGTGGTGGTCCTAGACTATGCTTACTATGTAGAAGAGGCCTTACGCCAACTCCATGATGACAAATCCTATACCAAGTTACATACAGTATGGATCCAACTCAGGGTTTCCTATTGGAATTATATGAACTATTAGAGTTTGGCAGGATCCTTCAAGTACTCTCTGTACAAGAATATGAATATCTACATAGTACTCACCCGGTTCTACCCATATTCCATCACCTCCCTAAAGTTCACAAGTCCCTTCTCCACCTCACAGGTAGACCCATTGTTTCTAGTATTGGTTCACTGGGGGAGCACTTTTCACAATACGTTAATCACTTTCTTCAACCTCTAGTCACTTCACTTCCTTCCTACCTTTTAGACACCTCACACGTTTTATCTAGTTTTTCTGATTTTACTTGGTCACCATCACATCTTTGGGTCACGTTAGATGTGTCTTCGCTTTACACTATTATTTCACATGAACATGGTCTACCTGCTGCACGACACTTTTTGGAATCTGATGCCACACTTGCTCCAGCTCAGATAACCTTTTTGCTGAATGCCATCAGATTCCTCCTCACTCACAATTATTTTATGTTGGATGGGGGTTTCTATCTCCAAACATGTGGGACCGCCATGGGATCATCATTTGCGCCTTCCTATGCCAATCTCTTCATGGGGTGGTGGGAAAATACCCATGTGTTTGGAGATAGGAACCCCTATCGACATCACATTATCACATATCACCGTTATATAGATTATCTCATTATAGTTTGGTCTGACACAGTCTCACAACTGTATGCCTTCTTCACTTATCTCAACACCAACACTTATAATCTGTCATTCACATATCACTTTCACCATCACCGCATACAATTCTTGGACTTGTGTCTGTATGTAGGTATGGATAGTCGAGTATATACCAACATATACCGGAAGCCCAACTCTAGGAATACACTTTTGCACGCATCTAGTTGCCATAGCCCAAATCTACTTAAAGGATTACCCTATGGACAGTTCCTTCATTTACGTAGGAACTGTTCTACGATGGAACACTTTGACAATAGTTCCTATGATCTCATTAAAAGATTTTTAGATAGAGGCTATGACCCACTATCAGTGCAATGGGCATATACTAAGGCCAGAAATAAACCTAGGGATGATCTTATCAATACTGATCTCTCCAGCTTTGCTCATACAAAACAGAACAATACATTTAAACAGAATGACATAAATCAATGTGAACCACCATTCTTTATCACTCATATAGCCGTCAAGCTATGAACATCAAATCAATAATTAGGAAACACTGGGCCATTCTCAATACAGATGTTCTCTTAAAGGACATGGTATCTATGGACCCAACATTTGTCTTTCAAAAAGCACACACACTGGGCAGCCTAGTTTCACCAAGTATGATCTCAGACAAGAACAAATACAACAAAAACATGCTATTCCCAGATCTAATAGGGTGTTTTAAATGCGGGAAATGTAAAATATGTCAATATGTCCAAAAATGTAAAAGTTTCACTAACACTGAACAAACTAAAGAATACAGAATCCTTTCATTTGTGACGTGTAACACGGATCATGTAATATACATGATCACCTGCGGATGCAATAAACGATATGTGGGTCTAACAACCCGCTTATTTAAAATAAGGATGTTAGAACATATTAGACATATTAATAATTTGGACATTACACGTCCCATGTCTAATCACTTTATGGAATGCCAGTCAGGTAGTCTCAGAAATGTAAAATGTGTAATTCTTGAACATATTAGACCCCACAAACGAGGTGGAGATCGATCCAGGGCTCTTTACCAACGTGAAACGTTCTAGATCTTCACCATCGACACATAAATACCTAAAGGCCTCAATACAGAATGGGACCTGAAGGTTTTTCTGTGATCTTACACTAGGGTTACTAATGGGTATTACTGTATTCCATGTTCCTTCCTTACAACCCTCACACACTCCCCCCCCCCTCCCACACACCCCTCCCTTACCACTCCAACCACCACCTCCCCTGCCCCCCCCTCCCCTGTGCTCCCTTCCTTCCCTGTGTTCTTTCTTTCCAACATCATAAGCATTATACAATATATTAATGGAATTATATATTCATTATACTTCTACTGTTGTATCTGTATTTGTCATTTATGTGGAGCATTTGTAAGGTGATATCCTGTATAGAGAGATATTTATATATATATACATATATATATATATATATATATATATATATATATATATATATATGTACATAATGTATGCCTTGCCCTAATCAAGTGGTTTTGATTGGTTAGCATTATATACTTACTTAATAATCAACAATGATGTTTCCACATGTATTTTTCTATGTAATTTGTGGACACTACATATGTAGAATTCATACATATTATGATTTAAGGTATTATACCATTGCAGACTATTGTACTATGATAATTATACCATAGTCTGCATATCAAACTATTTTATTATATTTGTATATATATATGTGACTAACGAGTTTGAGTCCAATGTGTTGAAATTTGCATAATTTTCCAATTAGGTGCAACACATTAGTCAATTAGTAGAAGGGAGGTATAAATAACACCCTCCCTTCATGCTTGTTACACTCCTTGAGAAAGGGCAAACTTGCCTGAAACGCGTGGGAGGAGGTCTTCTAGTCATGTCTTGTTAGTATCTGCTTTATGTAGTTTAATACATTGATTTTACCATCCTACCTGGTGAGTCTGCTGGCATCGATCTTCTATCTTCTTGTCTACATCCGAATCGTGGCTGCGCAAGTGAAGTACGTCCTTCACCCCTGGAGGGGAAAGTGCAGTCGTGAGCAGAGGGGACGGACCATCGTGAGTATCCACTCCATCCGTTAGCTGTCGCATCTGCAGCCGCTCGCCATAGATTGAGAACGGGACTGCACACAGCCGCAACCCCATACATCCATTAGACTTTTTTCCTTGCCCTACTTATCAACCATATACAGGCTAATAGCCATAAGGTGTTTATCCTGGAGTCGCCAGTCAGTTCTTCTTGGTCTGCATATCCACACCGCCTGGACTTGGATTTACACCTGGATACTTATATCATCTATCTTCACAGACTCACCAGTGTTCCAGCAGGTAATATTAACCCTGGATTTTATTTCATCGATGTGATACTTTTAAGTGTTTCTTTTTTGACTCCTTGTTCTTCTACACTGTTGCTGGACTCAATACTCAATTGACATCACATTATACTTTGAAAATTATTCAGTATGGATATACCTACAGTGTCTCCACAAGATTTAAATTCTCATTTTGCCTTTAATTGTTTTAATTTGGCAGCTAGCACCAAAAAAGCTGAGTCTTTTTTTGATCAGGACTGTAATATTCTATGTGAGGATATACAAGATCTTAAAGCGCAATTTTTTCGTTTAGAAAAATGTATATCGCATGATTTAAAATTATGGTGGGACATTGTTACACTGGAGAATTTTGGAGGTCTCCGAATGACAAAAGCTCCATCATTTGGATTTGAAACACACGAATTTGAGAAACAATGGAACCTAATTTTGGACCAGTGTTCCTTTAAATTAATTGAATTAATTATTCAACACAAATCCAAAAAGAAAATCACTTCACACAAGCATTTTATAGATCTACAATCTCAATTGCAGGCTTTCACCCATATAGACCGGTTCAAAGATATGGACAAATTACTATCACAGAGAATTAAAAATCTAGAAAAAAGTATAATGCTGGCCAAACAAACCAAATATGAAAGGGACAAAATTGATTATCAGAAAAAAACAAATTTATCTTTGGCAGAAACCACATACGAGCAAAACAACCTTTAAGAAAAATCCACAGAATATGAATCACAATAGTAATAAGAAAATTACTTCTAAACCCAAATCAATACTCAGGAAAAATTCAAAATCAGATGCACACACAGGAAAAAATATAGAATCAGATATTTCAGACTCTGAACATATCCCTCCAAGTGTGTCCTTCTCAGGTACTGAATCCGGAGCATCTTCCAATGAAGAAATTCTTCTACCACGGAGAACACAGACATATGCCATGAATACATCTGGACGCCAGCAGTCAAAAAACGACACAGACGGAGAAGAAGATCCAGGAATAAGCTGGTGGGTGGCCCCTGCAAAAAAGATGAGGCACTGAAATTAGAAGACACAAACATTCTAAATATCTCTAAATCTGAATTGAACAATCTGAACTGAGTGTGTTGAATTTGGGACTTACATTTGCACCGGATAGAAATTTTGATTTATTCTCCACTATAGTGGATCTTCACCGGTTCACTAGGAAGTTAACTCTCAAAAGTTTTTTCAAGCACAAAGACAGTTCAATACCTATACCTAACCATGGTGATCTACAGACAGTATCCATGAGACCCAATGTCCACAACGTAATATCAAATAATGAAGAACCATGTCCAATTCCAATTTTTGATATTAAGAAGCAGTTCACATTTCGTGATAATTGTCATATACAGGACTTGCTAGAGCTGTTGAATGATCAACCAGAGACTGGATATGATTCACAAAACTTTCTGGGTAGCCAATCGTCAGGTTTCAAAAACAAATCTAAGTTTCATCCCATGTATTTCACAGGTCATGCAATCAATGTGTTTCAATCAGCCATGGAACGGGATCTACTACTGCTCTCCCAAGGTATTACCACAACCAAAAATGTTGTTCATAGTTCAAACAATCTGAACTTCACACAAAGACAAGCTATTCAATCTTTAAAAGAAAATAATCTTATTGTGGTTAAGAATGCCGATAAAGGGGGAGCAGTGGTGGTCCTAGACTATGCTTACTATGTAGAAGAGGCCTTACGCCAACTCCATGATGACAAATCCTATACCAAGTTACATACAGTATGGATCCAACTCAGGGTTTCCTATTGGAATTATATGAACTATTAGAGTTTGGCAGGATCCTTCAAGTACTCTCTGTACAAGAATATGAATATCTACATAGTACTCACCCGGTTCTACCCATATTCCATCACCTCCCTAAAGTTCACAAGTCCCTTCTCCACCGCACAGGTAGACCCATTGTTTCTAGTATTGGTTCACTGGGGGAGCACTTTTCACAATACGTTAATCACTTTCTTCAACCTCTAGTCACTTCACTTCCTTCCTACCTTTTAGACACCTCACACGTTTTATCTAGTTTTTCTGATTTTACTTGGTCACCATCACATCTTTGGGTCACGTTAGATGTGTCTTCGCTTTACACTATTATTTCACATGAACATGGTCTACCTGCTGCACGACACTTTTTGGAATCTGATGCCACACTTGCTCCAGCTCAGATAACCTTTTTGCTGAATGCCATCAGATTCCTCCTCACTCACAATTATTTTATGTTGGATGGGGGTTTCTATCTCCAAACATGTGGGACCGCCATGGGATCATCATTTGCGCCTTCCTATGCCAATCTCTTCATGGGGTGGTGGGAAAATACCCATGTGTTTGGAGATAGGAACCCCTATCGACATCACATTATCACATATCACCGTTATATAGATTATCTCATTATAGTTTGGTCTGACACAGTCTCACAACTGTATGCCTTCTTCACTTATCTCAACACCAACACTTATAATCTGTCATTCACATATCACTTTCACCATCACCGCATACAATTCTTGGACTTGTGTCTGTATGTAGGTATGGATAGTCGAGTATATACCAACATATACCGGAAGCCCAACTCTAGGAATACACTTTTGCACGCATCTAGTTGCCATAGCCCAAATCTACTTAAAGGATTACCCTATGGACAGTTCCTTCATTTACGTAGGAACTGTTCTACGATGGAACACTTTGACAATAGTTCCTATGATCTCATTAAAAGATTTTTAGATAGAGGCTATGACCCACTATCAGTGCAATGGGCATATACTAAGGCCAGAAATAAACCTAGGGATGATCTTATCAATACTGATCTCTCCAGCTTTGCTCATACAAAACAGAACAATACATTTAAACAGAATGACATAAATCAATGTGAACCACCATTCTTTATCACTCATATAGCCGTCAAGCTATGAACATCAAATCAATAATTAGGAAACACTGGGCCATTCTCAATACAGATGTTCTCTTAAAGGACATGGTATCTATGGACCCAACATTTGTCTTTCAAAAAGCACACACACTGGGCAGCCTAGTTTCACCAAGTATGATCTCAGACAAGAACAAATACAACAAAAACATGCTATTCCCAGATCTAATAGGGTGTTTTAAATGCGGGAAATGTAAAATATGTCAATATGTCCAAAAATGTAAAAGTTTCACTAACACTGAACAAACTAAAGAATACAGAATCCTTTCATTTGTGACGTGTAACACGGATCATGTAATATACATGATCACCTGCGGATGCAATAAACGATATGTGGGTCTAACAACCCGCTTATTTAAAATAAGGATGTTAGAACATATTAGACATATTAATAATTTGGACATTACACGTCCCATGTCTAATCACTTTATGGAATGCCAGTCAGGTAGTCTCAGAAATGTAAAATGTGTAATTCTTGAACATATTAGACCCCACAAACGAGGTGGAGATCGATCCAGGGCTCTTTACCAACGTGAAACGTTCTAGATCTTCACCATCGACACATAAATACCTAAAGGCCTCAATACAGAATGGGACCTGAAGGTTTTTCTGTGATCTTACACTAGGGTTACTAATGGGTATTACTGTATTCCATGTTCCTTCCTTACAACCCTCACACACTCCCCCCCCCCTCCCACACACCCCTCCCTTACCACTCCAACCACCACCTCCCCTGCCCCCCCCTCCCCTGTGCTCCCTTCCTTCCCTGTGTTCTTTCTTTCCAACATCATAAGCATTATACAATATATTAATGGAATTATATATTCATTATACTTCTACTGTTGTATCTGTATTTGTCATTTATGTGGAGCATTTGTAAGGTGATATCCTGTATAGAGAGATATTTATATATATATACATATATATATATATATATATATATATATATATATATATATATAGATATATAGATATATATGTACATAATGTATGCCTTGCCCTAATCAAGTGGTTTTGATTGGTTAGCATTATATACTTACTTAATAATCAACAATGATGTTTCCACATGTATTTTTCTATGTAATTTGTGGACACTACATATGTAGAATTCATACATATTATGATTTAAGGTATTATACCATTGCAGACTATTGTACTATGATAATTATACCATAGTCTGCATATCAAACTATTTTATTATATTTGTATATATATATGTGACTAACGAGTTTGAGTCCAATGTGTTGAAATTTGCATAATTTTCCAATTAGGTGCAACACATTAGTCAATTAGTAGAAGGGAGGTATAAATAACACCCTCCCTTCATGCTTGTTACACTCCTTGAGAAAGGGCAAACTTGCCTGAAACGCGTGGGAGGAGGTCTTCTAGTCATGTCTTGTTAGTATCTGCTTTATGTAGTTTAATACATTGATTTTACCATCCTACCTGGTGAGTCTGCTGGCATCGATCTTCTATCTTCTTGTCTACATCCGAATCGTGGCTGCGCAAGTGAAGTACGTCCTTCACCCCTGGAGGGGAAAGTGCAGTCGTGAGCAGAGGGGACGGACCATCGTGAGTATCCACTCCATCCGTTAGCTGTCGCATCTGCAGCCGCTCGCCATAGATTGAGAACGGGACTGCACACAGCCGCAACCCCATACATCCATTAGACTTTATTCCTTGCCCTACTTATCAACCATATACAGGCTAATAGCCATAAGGTGTTTATCCTGGAGTCGCCAGTCAGTTCTTCTTGGTCTGCATATCCACACCGCCTGGACTTGGATTTACACCTGGATACTTATATCATCTATCTTCACAGACTCACCAGTGTTCCAGCAGGTAATATTAACCCTGGATTTTATTTCATCGATGTGATACTTTTAAGTGTTTCTTTTTTGACTCCTTGTTCTTCTACACTGTTGCTGGACTCAATACTCAATTGACATCACATTATACTTTGAAAATTATTCAGTATGGATATACCTACAGTGTCTCCACAAGATTTAAATTCTCATTTTGCCTTTAATTGTTTTAATTTGGCAGCTAGCACCAAAAAAGCTGAGTCTTTTTTTGATCAGGACTGTAATATTCTATGTGAGGATATACAAGATCTTAAAGCGCAATTTTTTCGTTTAGAAAAATGTATATCGCATGATTTAAAATTATGGTGGGACATTGTTACACTGGAGAATTTTGGAGGTCTCCGAATGACAAAAGCTCCATCATTTGGATTTGAAACACACGAATTTGAGAAACAATGGAACCTAATTTTGGACCAGTGTTCCTTTAAATTAATTGAATTAATTATTCAACACAAATCCAAAAAGAAAATCACTTCACACAAGCATGTTATAGATCTACAATCTCAATTGCAGGCTTTCACCCATATAGACCGGTTCAAAGATATGGACAAATTACTATCACAGAGAATTAAAAATCTAGAAAAAAAGTATAATGCTGGCCAAACAAACCAAATATGAAAGGGACAAAATTGATTATCAGAAAAGAACAAATTTATCTTTGGCAGAAACCACATACGAGCAAAACAACCTTTAAGAAAAATCCACAGAATATGAATCACAATAGTAATAAGAAAATTACTTCTAAACCCAAATCAATACTCAGGAAAAATTCAAAATCAGATGCACACACAGGAAAAAATATAGAATCAGATATTTCAGACTCTGAACATATCCCTCCAAGTGTGTCCTTCTCAGGTACTGAATCCGGAGCATCTTCCAATGAAGAAATTCTTCTACCACGGAGAACACAGACATATGCCATGAATACATCTGGACGCCAGCAGTCAAAAAACGACACAGACGGAGAAGAAGATCCAGGAATAAGCTGGTGGGTGGCCCCTGCAAAAAAGATGAGGCACTGAAATTAGAAGACACAAACATTCTAAATATCTCTAAATACACACTGTCACAATCTGAACTGAGTGTGTTGAATTTGGGACTTACATTTGCACCGGATAGAAATTTTGATTTATTCTCCACTATAGTGGATCTTCACCGGTTCACTAGGAAGTTAACTCTCAAAAGTTTTTTCAAGCACAAAGACAGTTCAATACCTATACCTAACCATGGTGATCTACAGACAGTATCCATGAGACCCAATGTCCACAACGTAATATCAAATAATGAAGAACCATGTCCAATTCCAATTTTTGATATTAAGAAGCAGTTCACATTTCGTGATAATTGTCATATACAGGACTTGCTAGAGCTGTTGAATGATCAACCAGAGACTGGATATGATTCACAAAACTTTCTGGGTAGCCAATCGTCAGGTTTCAAAAACAAATCTAAGTTTCATCCCATGTATTTCACAGGTCATGCAATCAATGTGTTTCAATCAGCCGTGGAACGGGATCTACTACTGCTCTCCCAAGGTATTACCACAACCAAAAATGTTGTTCATAGTTCAAACAATCTGGACTTCACACAAAGACAAGCTATTCAATCTTTAAAAGAAAATAATCTTATTGTGGTTAAGAATGCCGATAAAGGGGGAGCAGTGGTGGTCCTAGACTATGCTTACTATGTAGAAGAGGCCTTACGCCAACTCCATGATGACAAATCCTATACCAAGTTACATACAGTATGGATCCAACTCAGGGTTTCCTATTGGAATTATATGAACTATTAGAGTTTGGCAGGATCCTTCAAGTACTCTCTGTACAAGAATATGAATATCTACATAGTACTCACCCGGTTCTACCCATATTCCATCACCTCCCTAAAGTTCACAAGTCCCTTCTCCACCGCACAGGTAGACCCATTGTTTCTAGTATTGGTTCACTGGGGGAGCACTTTTCACAATACGTTAATCACTTTCTTCAACCTCTAGTCACTTCACTTCCTTCCTACCTTTTAGACACCTCACACGTTTTATCTAGTTTTTCTGATTTTACTTGGTCACCATCACATCTTTGGGTCACGTTAGATGTGTCTTCGCTTTACACTATTATTTCACATGAACATGGTCTACCTGCTGCACGACACTTTTTGGAATCTGATGCCACACTTGCTCCAGCTCAGATCACCTTTTTGCTGAATGCCATCAGATTCCTCCTCACTCACAATTATTTTATGTTGGATGGGGGTTTCTATCTCCAAACATGTGGGACCGCCATGGGATCATCATTTGCGCCTTCCTATGCCAATCTCTTCATGGGGTGGTGGGAAAATACCCATGTGTTTGGAGATAGGAACCCCTATCGACATCACATTATCACATATCACCGTTATATAGATTATCTCATTATAGTTTGGTCTGACACAGTCTCACAACTGTATGCCTTCTTCACTTATCTCAACACCAACACTTATAATCTGTCATTCACATATCACTTTCACCATCACCGCATACAATTCTTGGACTTGTGTCTGTATGTAGGTATGGATAGTCGAGTATATACCAACATATACCGGAAGCCCAACTCTAGGAATACACTTTTGCACGCATCTAGTTGCCATAGCCCAAATCTACTTAAAGGATTACCCTATGGACAGTTCCTTCATTTACGTAGGAACTGTTCTACGATGGAACACTTTGACAATAGTTCCTATGATCTCATTAAAAGATTTTTAGATAGAGGCTATGACCCACTATCAGTGCAATGGGCATATACTAAGGCCAGAAATAAACCTAGGGATGATCTTATCAATACTGATCTCTCCAGCTTTGCTCATACAAAGCAGAACAATACATTTAAACAGAATGACATAAATCAATGTGAACCACCATTCTTTATCACTCATATAGCCGTCAAGCTATGAACATCAAATCAATAATTAGGAAACACTGGGCCATTCTCAATACAGATGTTCTCTTAAAGGACATGGTATCTATGGACCCAACATTTGTCTTTCAAAAAGCACACACACTGGGCAGCCTAGTTTCACCAAGTATGATCTCAGACAAGAACAAATACAACAAAAACATGCTATTCCCAGATCTAATAGGGTGTTTTAAATGCGGGAAATGTAAAATATGTCAATATGTCCAAAAATGTAAAAGTTTCACTAACACTGAACAAACTAAAGAATACAGAATCCTTTCATTTGTGACGTGTAACACGGATCATGTAATATACATGATCACCTGCGGATGCAATAAACGATATGTGGGTCTAACAACCCGCTTATTTAAAATAAGGATGTTAGAACATATTAGACATATTAATAATTTGGACATTACACGTCCCATGTCTAATCACTTTATGGAATGCCAGTCAGGTAGTCTCAGAAATGTAAAATGTGTAATTCTTGAACATATTAGACCCCACAAACGAGGTGGAGATCGATCCAGGGCTCTTTACCAACGTGAAACGTTCTAGATCTTCACCATCGACACATAAATACCTAAAGGCCTCAATACAGAATGGGACCTGAAGGTTTTTCTGTGATCTTACACTAGGGTTACTAATGGGTATTACTGTATTCCATGTTCCTTCCTTACAACCCTCACACACTCCCCCCCCCTCCCACACACCCCTCCCTTACCACTCCAACCACCACCTCCCCTGCCCCCCCCTCCCCTGTGCTCCCTTCCTTCCCTGTGTTCTTTCTTTCCAACATCATAAGCATTATACAATATATTAATGGAATTATATATTCATTATACTTCTACTGTTGTATCTGTATTTGTCATTTATGTGGAGCATTTGTAAGGTGATATCCTGTATAGAGAGATATTTATATATATATATATATATATATATATATATATATATATATATATATATATATATATATATATATTTATATATATATATATATATATATATATATATATATATATATATATAGATATAGATATATATGTACATAATGTATGCCTTGCCCTAATCAAGTGGTTTTGATTGGTTAGCATTATATACTTACTTAATAATCAACAATGATGTTTCCACATGTATTTTTCTATGTAATTTGTGGACACTACATATGTAGAATTCATACATATTATGATTTAAGGTATTATACCATTGCAGACTATTGTACTATGATAATTATACCATAGTCTGCATATCAAACGATTTTATTATATTTGTATATATATATGTGACTAACGAGTTTGAGTCCAATGTGTTGAAATTTGCATAATTTTCCAATTAGGTGCAACACATTAGTCAATTAGTAGAAGGGAGGTATAAATAACACCCTCCCTTCATGCTTGTTACACTCCTTGAGAAAGGGCAAACTTGCCTGAAACGCGTGGGAGGAGGTCTTCTAGTCATGTCTTGTTAGTATCTGCTTTATGTAGTTTAATACATTGATTTTACCATCCTACCTGGTGAGTCTGCTGGCATCGATCTTCTATCTTCTTGTCTACATCCGAATCGTGGCTGCGCAAGTGAAGTACGTCCTTCACCCCTGGAGGGGAAAGTGCAGTCGTGAGCAGAGGGGACGGACCATCGTGAGTATCCACTCCATCCGTTAGCTGTCGCATCTGCAGCCGCTCGCCATAGATTGAGAACGGGACTGCACACAGCCGCAACCCCATACATCCATTAGACTTTTTTCCTTGCCCTACTTATCAACCATATACAGGCTAATAGCCATAAGGTGTTTATCCTGGAGTCGCCAGTCAGTTCTTCTTGGTCTGCATATCCACACCGCCTGGACTTGGATTTACACCTGGATACTTATATCATCTATCTTCACAGACTCACCAGTGTTCCAGCAGGTAATATTAACCCTGGATTTTATTTCATCGATGTGATACTTTTAAGTGTTTCTTTTTTGACTCCTTGTTCTTCTACACTGTTGCTGGACTCAATACTCAATTGACATCACATTATACTTTGAAAATTATTCAGTATGGATATACCTACAGTGTCTCCACAAGATTTAAATTCTCATTTTGCCTTTAATTGTTTTAATTTGGCAGCTAGCACCAAAAAAGCTGAGTCTTTTTTTGATCAGGACTGTAATATTCTATGTGAGGATATACAAGATCTTAAAGCGCAATTTTTTCGTTTAGAAAAATGTATATCGCATGATTTAAAATTATGGTGGGACATTGTTACACTGGAGAATTTTGGAGGTCTCCGAATGACAAAAGCTCCATCATTTGGATTTGAAACACACGAATTTGAGAAACAATGGAACCTAATTTTGGACCAGTGTTCCTTTAAATTAATTGAATTAATTATTCAACACAAATTCAAAAAGAAAATCACTTCACACAAGCATGTTATAGATCTACAATCTCAATTGCAGGCTTTCACCCATATAGACCGGTTCAAAGATATGGACAAATTACTATCACAGAGAATTAAAAATCTAGAAAAAAGTATAATGCTGGCCAAACAAACCAAATATGAAAGGGACAAAATTGATTATCAGAAAAAAACAAATTTATCTTTGGCAGAAACCACATACGAGCAAAACAACCTTTAAGAAAAATCCACAGAATATGAATCACAATAGTAATAAGAAAATTACTTCTAAACCCAAATCAATACTCAGGAAAAATTCAAAATCAGATGCACACACAGGAAAAAATATAGAATCAGATATTTCAGACTCTGAACATATCCCTCCAAGTGTGTCCTTCTCAGGTACTGAATCCGGAGCATCTTCCAATGAAGAAATTCTTCTACCACGGAGAACACAGACATATGCCATGAATACATCTGGACGCCAGCAGTCAAAAAACGACACAGACGGAGAAGAAGATCCAGGAATAAGCTGGTGGGTGGCCCCTGCAAAAAAGATGAGGCACTGAAATTAGAAGACACAAACATTCCAAATATCTCTAAATACACACTGTCACAATCTGAACTGAGTGTGTTGAATTTGGGACTTACATTTGCACCGGATAGAAATTTTGATTTATTCTCCACTATAGTGGATCTTCACCGGTTCACTAGGAAGTTAACTCTCAAAAGTTTTTTCAAGCACAAAGACAGTTCAATACCTATACCTAACCATGGTGATCTACAGACAGTATCCATGAGACCCAATGTCCACAACGTAATATCAAATAATGAAGAACCATGTCCAATTCCAATTTTTGATATTAAGAAGCAGTTCACATTTCGTGATAATTGTCATATACAGGACTTGCTAGAGCTGTTGAATGATCAACCAGAGACTGGATATGATTCACAAAACTTTCTGGGTAGCCAATCGTCAGGTTTCAAAAACAAATCTAAGTTTCATCCCATGTATTTCACAGGTCATGCAATCAATGTGTTTCAATCAGCCGTGGAACGGGATCTACTACTGCTCTCCCAAGGTATTACCACAACCAAAAATGTTGTTCATAGTTCAAACAATCTGAACTTCACACAAAGACAAGCTATTCAATCTTTAAAAGAAAATAATCTTATTGTGGTTAAGAATGCCGATAAAGGGGGAGCAGTGGTGGTCCTAGACTATGCTTACTATGTAGAAGAGGCCTTACGCCAACTCCATGATGACAAATCCTATACCAAGTTACATACAGTATGGATCCAACTCAGGGTTTCCTATTGGAATTATATGAACTATTAGAGTTTGGCAGGATCCTTCAAGTACTCTCTGTACAAGAATATGAATATCTACATAGTACTCACCCGGTTCTACCCATATTCCATCACCTCCCTAAAGTTCACAAGTCCCTTCTCCACCGCACAGGTAGACCCATTGTTTCTAGTATTGGTTCACTGGGGGAGCACTTTTCACAATACGTTAATCACTTTCTTCAACCTCTAGTCACTTCACTTCCTTCCTATCTTTTAGACACCTCACACGTTTTATCTAGTTTTTCTGATTTTACTTGGTCACCATCACATCTTTGGGTCACGTTAGATGTGTCTTCGCTTTACACTATTATTTCACATGAACATGGTCTACCTGCTGCACGACACTTTTTGGAATCTGATGCCACACTTGCTCCAGCTCAGATCACCTTTTTGCTGAATGCCATCAGATTCCTCCTCACTCACAATTATTTTATGTTGGATGGGGGTTTCTATCTCCAAACATGTGGGACCGCCATGGGATCATCATTTGCGCCTTCCTATGCCAATCTCTTCATGGGGTGGTGGGAAAATACCCATGTGTTTGGAGATAGGAACCCCTATCGACATCACATTATCACATATCACCGTTATATAGATTATCTCATTATAGTTTGGTCTGACACAGTCTCACAACTGTATGCCTTCTTCACTTATCTCAACACCAACACTTATAATCTGTCATTCACATATCACTTTCACCATCACCGCATACAATTCTTGGACTTGTGTCTGTATGTAGGTATGGATAGTCGAGTATATACCAACATATACCGGAAGCCCAACTCTAGGAATACACTTTTGCACGCATCTAGTTGCCATAGCCCAAATCTACTTAAAGGATTACCCTATGGACAGTTCCTTCATTTACGTAGGAACTGTTCTACGATGGAACACTTTGACAATAGTTCCTATGATCTCATTAAAAGATTTTTAGATAGAGGCTATGACCCACTATCAGTGCAATGGGCATATACTAAGGCCAGAAATAAACCTAGGGATGATCTTATCAATACTGATCTCTCCAGCTTTGCTCATACAAAACAGAACAATACATTTAAACAGAATGACATAAATCAATGTGAACCACCATTCTTTATCACTCATATAGCCGTCAAGCTATGAACATCAAATCAATAATTAGGAAACACTGGGCCATTCTCAATACAGATGTTCTCTTAAAGGACATGGTATCTATGGACCCAACATTTGTCTTTCAAAAAGCACACACACTGGGCAGCCTAGTTTCACCAAGTATGATCTCAGACAAGAACAAATACAACAAAAACATGCTATTCCCAGATCTAATAGGGTGTTTTAAATGCGGGAAATGTAAAATATGTCAATATGTCCAAAAATGTAAAAGTTTCACTAACACTGAACAAACTAAAGAATACAGAATCCTTTCATTTGTGACGTGTAACACGGATCATGTAATATACATGATCACCTGCGGATGCAATAAACGATATGTGGGTCTAACAACCCGCTTATTTAAAATAAGGATGTTAGAACATATTAGACATATTAATAATTTGGACATTACACGTCCCATGTCTAATCACTTTATGGAATGCCAGTCAGGTAGTCTCAGAAATGTAAAATGTGTAATTCTTGAACATATTAGACCCCACAAACGAGGTGGAGATCGATCCAGGGCTCTTTACCAACGTGAAACGTTCTAGATCTTCACCATCGACACATAAATACCTAAAGGCCTCAATACAGAATGGGACCTGAAGGTTTTTCTGTGATCTTACACTAGGGTTACTAATGGGTATTACTGTATTCCATGTTCCTTCCTTACAACCCTCACACACTCCCCCCCCCTCCCACACACCCCTCCCTTACCACTCCAACCACCACCTCCCCTGCCCCCCCTCCCCTGTGCTCCCTTCCTTCCCTGTGTTCTTTCTTTCCAACATCATAAGCATTATACAATATATTAATGGAATTATATATTCATTATACTTCTACTGTTGTATCTGTATTTGTCATTTATGTGGAGCATTTGTAAGGTGATATCCTGTATAGAGAGATATTTATATATATATACATATATATATATATATATATATATATATATATATATATATATATATATATATATATATATATATATATATATATATGTACATAATGTATGCCTTGCCCTAATCAAGTGGTTTTGATTGGTTAGCATTATATACTTACTTAATAATCAACAATGATGTTTCCACATGTATTTTTCTATGTAATTTGTGGACACTACATATGTAGAATTCATACATATTATGATTTAAGGTATTATACCATTGCAGACTATTGTACTATGATAATTATACCATAGTCTGCATATCAAACTATTTTATTATATTTGTATATATATATGTGACTAACGAGTTTGAGTCCAATGTGTTGAAATTTGCATAATTTTCCAATTAGGTGCAACACATTAGTCAATTAGTAGAAGGGAGGTATAAATAACACCCTCCCTTCATGCTTGTTACACTCCTTGAGAAAGGGCAAACTTGCCCGAAACGCGTGGGAGTTGGTCTCCTAGTCATGTCTTGTTAGTATCTGTTTTATGTAGTTTAATAAATTGATTTTACAATCCTACCTTGTGAGTCTGACATCTATAGGAGCCGCGCTGGCATCGATCTTCTATCTTCTTGTCTTAAATCTAGGCAAGGTCCAGATATGACGATTCTAAAAACAAGTTACAAAGTCATTGGCTTTGCACAAAAACATGCGCTGTGGATGCAAAGAGTGAACAATAATGTGCTTGATATGTTGGCAATCTGTGTGCAAATAATCGTCAAACGAGAAAGCAGGAGGTTAAAAATGTAATTCAGCGCCACATCAATGCATTTTAAAATAAGTAATATTTTGGAGCTATTGACACTACCTAACACAAATGGATTCACAACGTATTCTTGATTGGTACTTAAAATGAAATGTCAACAGTAGTAGAAAAGCAGCTGAATTCCCACTTATCTGACAATTCTGTTAAAATACTATTTCAAAATACCCAAGATATTTCTGAATTCTTTATAAAATTTGGAAGAGAAGAAGCATCAGTTAAGCAACATTTAAACAAAATAGCATTATTTCCTGGCATTACTTCTCTCTCCTCTCTCTTGTCTGGATAAGTGTAACGCCAATAATGTGACATTATGTTCATGTTTTTGCATATAATTAGCTTTGAGCATATAATGCTAGTACAGTAAACATAACATTTGTTCCTGTTTTAACAACGTTTTGTGGATCTAGTCCTAAATGGGCAACTTTATAACACTATAAGCAGTAAATGGTTTTACTGTAAATCTGTTCCTTGGACACTTTAGAGGGCTCTTACTTGATTCAACGCCAGACAGTACTTTCTCAGATAAAGAGCATGTTAAAGATGTTTGTTTGGTTGCCACTATGCCTCATCCAGTTCCGGCTTGATGGCGGTGCTATCGACGCCACTGCACCGAGCCCCGCGGTTACAGAGGCCCTGCGCTCTTCCCCACAACAATTAAACTGATTGCTGGTGCAGAGCGTGAGGCCTGTATAATACTTTTACCTTCTCCTCCCCATCACTTCCTGCTGGGGCCCTCATCATGCAGCCGTGATGTCAAATGGCGTTGCGTTGCCATGATAATGGGACATCATGTCGTCATGGCAATGCGACGGCATGTGACGTCGAGGCGCCATGATGAGGGACCCTGCAGGAAGGAAAAGGTAAAGGCTCCGCCCTACATGTCTGCACCGAGTCCCGCAATATTCCCAGCCGACCCTGGCCATATACTTTCCTCCCAAGCTCAGCCCATTAACTGGTTTATTTAGGTATCTTCTCAGCCTCATCATTTTACAGGAATTTCCTGCACGTGCCCTGCATATATGCACTGCAGTCATAGGGCAAATGTGTAGTGGGAGTCAAAAAAGTCACTACCTGTCAGCCCCTTAGCAGTCAGCTGTGCTGATTGCATCACATAACTTTTCATGGCCTATAAGAAGGCACCAGCCCTGTCCTTTGCTTCACAACAAGTTTGCTTGCCTGGAGGCAGGTAATCCTGTTCCACTACTACTTGGAAGCTCCCTGATGATTATTCCCAACACCTGGTACTGAATCTGGCTAGACCTCTTTCACTGCTGCCTGCTCCCTGCTCTGACCTTTGGCTTGATTGACCATTCTTCTGTTTGCTGCCTGCCCCGACCTGGGATCGCCAGACTGCCCCACCTGCATGCTCCAGCCTGGACTCTCTGCTGCCAACGCACCGCAGAGCTGGCTCCAGCTACATGCAACAACCCCTGATGAATTTGCTCTACGTACTCTCCACCTACTGCACGACACACTTTATTCGAGCAAATACCCAGTATGTACCTGGCAGATACCTGGAATGCGCCGCTCCTCACCTCTGACAAGCCCCGTTGCGTTTGCCTTCCCAGCCTGGGTTCATGCCTGGCTGACGGGCGGCTGATCTGTTAAATTATAATGATTAGGATTTAATAGGCTGCAATGCTTCGCGTGTCTACCAGATGGCATAAATTCATGAATTGTAATGCAGTATATATATATATATATATATATATACTGTGCAGTATTGCAGCCAGCGGGAATAAAATGCTTCAATCCCTGCCTGGAAAATAACCCAATGCACTCGGGCAGAAAACAGTCACAAACCTCAATACACCCGGGTATACCCGAATTCGTGGGACTAGCCGAGCTCGAATAAAGTGTGTCGCCAGTGTAAATTTCCCTTATTTAATCTTATGGTACCTAGCAGTATGCAAGTCTGTTTGTTTCTGTTAGTTTTAATTTTGTTATGGTGATTTATTTTTGTTTTTCCATGTCTCAGAATCCTACAGTAAGCGTCGCAAACAGCTTTTCTGATGCTAAATTGAAGCACAGAAATGCTAGGTTTGCATGTTTGGACCTTTTGTACTAACCTGAAGTTTCTGAATCTGCACCATCGGCATAGTCTGTTTTTCTTGTTTTTGGCACACAGAAATGGCCAGCACTAGGTATACAGATATGCAGATAGTACGTACTAAAAAATTATGTTTCTATGTGCCTCCCCCCCCCCCACCAAAGCGTCAAGATCTACGTGTGTGAATAATAAAATGTCTTTTTATATTGTTGGCACAGAATGAAGTTGCTATGTATTGACCAACAATGTATTAGATGCTGCACGGATATTTTATTGTATACTGTGTAGGTTAATAAACTGTATTATTTCCATGGCATGGCTATTATAAATATTATTACACTAACAATTATAGTTACTAACACTAGTTATAATTCAAAAGATACACATAATTCTGTTTGAATTTAAATTGGATTCATCAGGTAGTCAACATGATGCAATGTGTCAAACTTTATTTCAATCATCGAACTATGGGACACATGCATCAAGTCTACATAAAGGTTATCACACCCGTTCCAGTGTTCACTACAATTAAATTAAATGGACGTTAACACCAATATACATGACGCCTTCATACACAGGAGGATCTACTGAATATTGACTCCGTTTTAATGGAGTTTGATGTATCTAGGCCTACGAGCCACTGACTTGAACTACCACTGACTTGAATATCCACTTTGCAGTTACATGAATAAGGCCATAAATGAAGGAATACATTGAAACAAATGTAGCACCCTTATCCAACACCCCCCCCCCCCTCCCCGTCCCCTCCTACGGGGGACCTGCTCTTCTGGGATAAGTGCCACATGTTCCCAGTGTGGTTGTGCATACCTGTAGGCTCACAGCAGATGGAGTGTTCTTTAGATGGTATAGGGAGGTTCAACAGGACAGGTTCTTAGCTCAGATCTTCCAGGAAAGTGCCTCCATCTTGCAGGGCTTGCAGGGGTTTGTAACCCTGCCCCATAACAGGGCAGGTTCGGGTACTGACAGGCATCGCACCACTGGCATGTGTTCCAGTCAGTACCATTCCAGGCATGACACTCCTAACTGCCGTTAGGCCTGCACCTGGATAGGATAACATTGTATCCTATCCAGTCTGCAACTAATATGCTAGGTGTCTGTGCAGGAGTTTAACCCCAACACTGCCTGTTCCTATTAGGACTTATAATGTTAGGACAAAAGAAAACGGTATAGCCAGGGGCACTGGACTGCACAAATATATTTAAAGCAGCAATCCTCCCGAAGCCTATATGAGTTTAGCTCTTCCAATGTTAGTATCTTGCCCCCCCCCCCGTGCATGTCCTATTTATTTAATTATTTTTTAAACCTACCAGACACATTATTTCAATCACATATCTCCTGAATGGAGCACCAGATTAAAAAAAAAATGGAAGAGCAAGTAAAGATCTATCAAAGTAAGTAAAATTTAAATGTGGAAAAAAGGACATTTAAATTAGACTCCTCCTTTAAAGTATTTCATTTTAAGAACAATGTTTATTATAAATAAGCAAATGTATTGTCAATAAGGATTAATTACAAACAACTATGTAAAAGTAACATGATAGGTCTTCATCAAGCACGTAAAGTAAGGAAACACATGGTTATGATTCTCCCCATTTTCTCAAATATGTTCCCAAACTGTGCAACAACTATAATGCCACATTACACCATTTTGTGTTTATTTGCTGTACATCAGAGAACAGCAGACACCCCAGCAGCAGTTCAATAAATAGGCACAACACTATTGGCAAGGTTAGTAGCTTTGACCGTAGAAGGTCCACCTTGAGAACATGTACAGTAGAGTAGGGGGTAGAATGGAAGAGCCCAGAATGTCTCATCATAGGTGCAGAGGGAGGAGACCAACTGGGAACAAGTACAATTTGGATGGACCTTTTGGCATAGAAAATGTGGGCGTAAAAATGTTCCACAGGGAACACAGAAAAACACCCACAACTACAACAGAAATAGTTTATGTAGTTTATGAGGAATGTAATAGTTTTTAAGGTATAGCTTTTTGTGGCTTTAGCACGCACCACAAGATATATTGTTTTGAAAAGGGTACATATAGTACCAAAGCTCCCTGGTGCTAAAACAGCAGCCATTTTATCCGAGGGAGAAATTCCAATAAAAATAATGGGGTTTTAGTTGATATATCTTGTGCTACTGTTTTGTATCATCATTGTAGCTAGAAGATATGTCTGGCATATGATCCCATAATTGCTATCTACAAGTAGAGAATATATTACTGTGGAAAGCAAATAAATATGCCTTATTTTAAAAATATGTGAAAAAAAAAAAAATATATATATATAAATTTCTCTGCTTTAAAACATAGAAGCATGTGCCATATCTCCCAAAACCAACACATCTGCATCCCATTTTGTTTATTCTTTTTATTTGCTGAAACAATAATCCTCTCTAAAAGAATATTTCCTTGTGGAGCAGTGGTGAAATTTACATCATTTATCAGTCTGTCATCTCTATGTTCAAATATCAGTACAAAAGTACAAATGAGAAACAAGCACAATGCTGTTAGGAATGACTCAGGTGCTTCAAATTCTATTGAACACATAAATAGCATAGGACCTGTACAAAGCATTAATAAAAAGAAGCCTCCTCCTGACATTCCATGGTGTCCTTGAACAAGGAACAAGCACTTACACACAATACATATTTTAGTTGCATTTGTTAATCCAGTAATATATTTTTTCCAAACAATGGCAATGATTGATGCGAGAGAACTGTTTAGCTAGGGGCCCACGTCATATGAAAGTGCAATGCGCTGTATTCCTGCAACAAATGTGTTACGAAGTACAAAAAACGGGTCTGTGTTTAGTATATACTGTACTAAGAGAAGTTAGCAATTAAATACATTGACAGCATTTCATACCCAGAAAGCTAGGAAATTAATCTGACAAACGGCATATAGGTACCTATGGTTATAGGATAAATTGGAAGCAGCAACACTTGTCTAAAAATGTCATATTATTAAGAAGGACATTTTTCACAAAAGAGACTTTGGTATGATTCACCATTTTATTACTTTTCTTCAGGTTTCTGCACAGCGCACAATGTAAAAATAAAGCCTTGTTGAACAATAAAAAAACTATTATATATTGAGAGACTGAAACTTATATATTTTTCCCTTGAAGGCATATCTGAGAGATCAAAATTCTAAATCACTTCACTGCACGAAGTGGAAGTCAATCTTTCTCTACTGCTGTGACACTTATTTTCACTAACAACTTTTCTTCTCTACAGGAACATCCTCACCTGCTGTAACTGGCCGTATTCTAAAATGTTATTTCATTAGCACCGGCTGTCATCTATATCTCTTCGCTTTTGACTGAAATCCTCATTTATAGCATTGTATAATGGAAATTACAGGGCACTAGTAAAATGTCAAATCATTTACAAATGGGGAGGTGTACATTATGTATCTGAGCATGTTTGACTGTGAGTCTACTGGAGACATGTGAGAGTACATAATAATTATTACTAATATGAATAAGCGCATCATTATTTATAAGTACAGCATATTCTGTGTGTGTGTGTGTGTACAAAATAGCAAATGATACTAATACAAAAACATGTTGGGAAAAAAAAAATCTGCCCATCTAGTCTGACAATGCCCCAAGGAGCTAATCAGTTGAGGTAAATCATAAACTTTCTCAGTACCTCTCACATTATGGTCCAATAGAGGATACATACTTTTGAGTGCTGTCATTCTGTTTCTCGCAGAATACAATTTGTCAAAATGTGTGGTACAGTCTGCATGCTAAGATGGCCATTTACAGTTGTACTTCTCCCCTTCTGCTGCTCCACTATGCAAATCCCTACACTGGCTTCCCATATGATCTAGAATGACATTTTAAACCCTAGTTCTGACTTGCAAAGCTTTCAATGACACTGACCCCACCTTACATCTCAGCACTCATCCCACAAACAATCCCTAAACGCACCCTATGTTCTTCCCACGACATCCACCTCTCCTCCTGTCTTATTATGTCCCTTCACATCCCATCTCTAAGAGTCCTCTGGTGCTGCCCCCTCTCTCTGGAATTCCCTACCACGTACAAAAAGACTCTTCGTTCAGCTTTTAAACATTTAAAAACTCTCAAAATCACCTTTTGAAGGAAGCCTATTTGGCATTCTCCTAACATCCACCTCCCAACCATATTGGTAACAGCAGAGCGGCTGAACCAAACTCCATGCTATCTAACACCCCCTAAAATCCACACCACTAAAGCTCAATAGATCCAGCGGTGCGGCTGAACCATACCCCAGCCTGAGGCACACTCCAATTCCACAATGTGCCGCCACTTTATCTTTTGTTTCTACATTACCCCTTATTCCCTCTAGATTGAAAGCTCTCAGCAGCAGGGTCCTCATTACCTTCTGTATCTGTTTGTGCTTGATTGTCATTCTGTTTATGCAATTGATGTCACTCTGTTCCCCCACTGTACCGCGCTGCGGCATATGTTGGTGCTTTACAAATAAACAATAATAATGTAGCCACTATTATTGCACCTACTGGCACCAGCATGTTAACAGCATGACTGCGCCGTCCCTTTCTCATCATTGAGCGTTCATGGGGTGACCACTACTTGTTTTATTTACTATCCAATAGTATCAGTACTAAAAATGTATTTCTAGTCACAAACTATTGGTTCTACTGCCTATTTAAAGACCACTTTGTATAACCCTTTCTACTTTATAAGCATAAATATTGTGTTATGGATTAGAATAGCTTTACCCCAATGGTACCCCATTTATTTGCCATTAACCCCAATGGTAAATAAATGTAAAACATGTCACGTACAGAACCACTACTTTTATTAGGTCTGTTCATCCACTGCACAGTTATGGACAGTTCATCCCCTGAATAGATCTGCATCACAGAGCAGTCTCTTACAACATACAGTAAATAGGTACAGGCCTATATTTATTTAACAGTCCTTTCATATGACACCTTCTAGCAGTGGAAGACAACTTGCAGCCCATTGACTTGAAAATATGTCCCTATGTGCACTGCATAATAATCATGTGTGTGTGTATATTTGTATTTAGTATAGAATATCAAGGCTCACCAGAAAAAAAACCTCAGCTGAACTTAAGAATAACTGAAATTTACTCAATATTGAAGGAAGCTGACATTTTGATCCTGCAGAATCTTCCATCACCATAAAAAATTGCGAGTGCAGTGTTTATCTACCACTTTCTGTGTTTTCTGGGAGATACTCCGGACTATTGATGTGTTCAGTAAGAAAATTACAAAAAACAGTTAAACAGTGATAAGAGTATAACGCAATATGTACTCACACGGGCCTGTGTGGTACTGGGTAGTACTATTGGTATCTTTATTTTCTTTCTCTCCTTCTTGCTAGTCAGTCATGCTCCTTCTCCCTCTGTACATCATGGATAGACCACTCATGGCGCCTGTTGTGGAAGACCGCGCCACACAGATGAATAAAAATAAGTTTATTTGGCAAAGAATGTTAGACAACAATTCGCTAAAAAAACTGCTCAGGGACGCCGACGTTAACCTCCCGCTCTCCGGTGCAGTGTGCTCCTGTTCGCCGCGTCCGGTCTACAGGACTGTTCACTGTCAGTGCAGGCGCAAGCTATGGTGTCCTCGAGTAGACACACAACTTCTGGTCCAGGTATCTGCACACACAATGCGTGTTTCGGATAATTGAATCCTTCGTCAGGTGTGGCGGCCATCTTGTTCCACCTCGCGCATGCGCAGGAGTCAGCATAGCGGCGGACATTACACCCAGGGCTCCGCAAGGGAACTACAGCTCACAGCAGCTCCAGGGGCTATTAGTCAGGTGATGCACCACAGCCAATAGGGTTGCTAGGATCTTGGCAGCGAGATAGATACATTTGGCGCGCTGAGTGGGACCACGCCAGAAGGAGCCAGAACAGAGAAGGGGAACGTAGGGTCTGAGTGTCAGTGGCACTCAGATTAGGCCAGGGTCCCAGGTATGCCCCACTCAAGTGAGCTTGTTGTTGCTTCAGGGAAGGCCCTACATAGAGACGCTTCCCCATTTACTGGGTAGTGTCAAGGACACAGAGGAAGACGCCGCGCGGTGATTTCTCCCTTTGGTCTGGGATCAGACCACCTATAAACACAGACTCTTAAAGGTGGGACCCTCCTACCGGAGACCACCCAGCGCCGAGGTGGACGCCATCGTGGACGGTGACATCGCTGGATCAGCGGATCCCCATCGTTAAGTCGGCCGCACTGAGTACTGGAGTACTCGGCAGGTACCTCACAAAGTGCACCAACAACTCACGGGGTAGCACTACTTCCTACACTTTTGGGTGGGCCTGAACATTGCGGAAAAGGACATCATGGTATTGGTGCCTAGCACCTAATGTACTTTGGGGACACTCATTGGTGTACTGAGTTGGGGGTTGTTATACTGTGTGGTACAGGGTACTGTTGATGGTGTATAGTAAAGGTTGTTATTATATATACAGACGTGTGTGTGTGTGTATTACTGATATTGTTCCTGGGAGGGGCTTATCCTGCTGTGTCAGGATTCCTTTCAGGTGGAGGCACTGCATCGAGATGGATATCCATGCACCCTAGGCTCCCAGTGGCAGAGGCTCCGGCCTTCTGTGAGCCAACAGGTAACGGCAGTACCGGTAGTCTCTTTAGTAAGGGGGAAAGAGGGCTACATATGCTAAAAGTCAATAAATGTCCTCTGATTAAAGTTACACCAATCAGACAATTCCTGCAATTCAAGAGAAATTGTAGTGATGTCCAGACTTTTGAAATAAGATTACGAGAGATGACACAGCGACTTAAAGCTAGAGGCTGATCAAATTAATCTATTAATAGAGGTTAATTGCAAGCAAAACATTTCATGTTCTGATCTTCTATTTTCGATGAGGTCTTATAAGATTCATCACAGGTTATTTAACACATTGGAATGACTTGTGTAGGATATTAGATAAACAGGGTTATTTAGGATCTGAAGGCAGTCTTACGTGATTATACACAAATGATAGGTACACAGTCTACATATCTCAAAGACATTCTTTTTAAGTCATTTTGGTAAGACGCCTTCAGATACTTGATGGTTAGGCAATCATAAAAATATTCCTAAAGGGAATTTTCCCTGTGGTGTATATGTAATGGACCCGATGCAAATTTAAAAAGTATACTGTTAAAGCTTTTTATTGCAAATAAATAGGTCTTAATTATGTTGCAGTATGTCCTTGTAACTTGATCTACAGTATGTAGGAAAAACCAGAAGACAATTTAAATTCAGGGCAATAGAACATGTGAATGCAATTTTGAAGAATGATTAATGAATTTAAATTGCTAAACATTTCAATGAGTCACCAATGATCTCCTAAACATTTTAGAATCTCTGGCATTGAACATGATAATATTGGTATTTGACAAGGCAATTGAGATTGGACTTCAACATACAGATCAATGTGGATTCTCTTTGCAATAAATACCCTCTCTTTCAGTAGCTTTAATGAAGAACTGTGTTTTCTATGTGTAGCTAAGCCTCCTTAGGCTACTAATTATCTGGCCCCTCTAGCACTGTAAGTCCCAGTAAAGAGTGGGCATGGTTGTATTGTTATATGTGTGCTACCTAATAAAGTTCAGGAGTATCCTGGTATTACAAGGGGGTGGGGGGCTATGACTTATAGGAGGCCATCTTACAAGCCACTCTTCTGGAAAGGAGGGGGTTTCCATCTAGAGTTTAGAGTAAGTGTTTTTGGGAGTTAGTTCTGTGCTGCACTCCCTGCTATGAGGACGCAGCAGTAAGCCTCTCCTGGATAGGAGGGGCCTGGGGCCTTAACCTGTTAGGGGGTAAGGTATGTTGAGGAGGGGTGCTCAAGGCCTCAAGCCTGGGGTACTGCCTTCAGGAAAAGAAGCCTGTATGCTGTACTTAGCCCAATAAACCTCAGT
The DNA here is from genome assembly GCF_040206685.1 of Ascaphus truei. NCBI lineage: Eukaryota > Metazoa > Chordata > Amphibia > Anura > Ascaphidae > Ascaphus > Ascaphus truei. The sequence continues at coordinate 179,167,211 of NC_134485.1, forward strand.
TATATCAACTCTGGTGTGATGTTTGATGTGTTAATTATCAAGAAGAGTTGCCCCTGAGCTGCACCAGGATCCTCCTGGACCGCTGGACCATCCCTGATAACCTGTTCTCATGTCTCCCTATACCACCGCAGAGATCTCTGTTCAATCTAACAGGTATGCACCAGCACCAGAATACACCAGTAGCTACATAATCTCACATAGGGTGGGGGAAAAGGTGCTACAAATGGAGGCACTGCTGAGATAGAATCAGGACTGACTTTTGCAGCAAGGAGGAAAAGAAGGAACTCTTCAATCTACATGCAAGTGAACCTCTGTTTGAGCAGCTGCAGCCATGCTAACACAGCACCCGAAAAGGGACCCGTATCATGTGCTTTATCAATGTAAAATGGTGGTTCCCGCCAAAAACAGGAGACCACTTGGCAGCTTGTGCAAAGTTGCAAGACTCTGTTGCAAATTGCTGGGTTGGTGCAAAGCCTAGCCGTGCCATCCTGGCAGAATTATCCGGGATTGGCCCGAAAGCCAAGTCACACCCTTTTCTCCACAGCCCTACTATTGCATTACCAGAGGGAGGAGCTGAAGGCATATCTATCTGCTTCGAGCCGCGGATGTGGGGAGTTAGCCACAGTCGCAGGTAGTAGTATTGCTGCACAGACGCACTCCTACTCACTCCCTCCCAAATAGCTGCGACGATGGATGAGAAAAAAGGCACTCACTTAGTTCTCCACGGAGTGCTGCTTTTACTGCCCCACGATGGGGAGAACTCACTCCGGTTGGTCTGCCCATTGTGTGAACGGGTGGGCATGCACTGGGATCCACTTCCCGGTGCTCTGAATGCCACGCACCGTACCTTCGCCTCCAGGGCCCTGGAGCGGAGACATCTAAGACCCTGCAGAACTCTGGGGGACTTCCCGATATCCACGGGTTTCTCCAAAGACTGATAGAGATGGCTAGACAGTCGTCCAAGAGCTACCAGCCCGATTTCTGGATAATGCTTCAGCACCTGCTCGATTCCGAAATCCGTATGGGAGCCGCAGTTCCCAAAGTATGGACGCTGAGCAGGCTCCCTTGGAGCCCTGGGAACTGACTTCAGACCCTGAGGAGTTAATTGTGACAACCGATACAGGGCCCGGTCCCCTCTACCTATTTCCCCGGTAATGGCTGTGGCCCCCTCTTGTGTGACGGTTACCCCAATTGTGATGGTTAAAGTGTCTGAAGGGGCGGAACCTCTACCGTGGTGGGACCCACTATTTAGGGGATATGTGCCGCATCTAAAACTGACCCAGTTTGTGCTGGAAAGGGGTTCCCAGACCGATCATTGGTGGAAGGAGAGCCAGTTCTATGAAATTCTGCAGGAGGCAGAAATTATGCGGGTGCGCTGTACAAAAATGGAGGCAAGCCTTTTCTCAAAACCAGAGGGAGAGGAATCAGTTAGTGAGCCTCTATGGAAAGGATCCATCTACTGGGTATTGCCAGGTCAGGCCTACGGGCATAATTTAACCAAGAGTAGTCACGCTGATAGTGTGTTGGTTCAAAAGTTTAGACTGGAAGGGTATGATTATCCCTACCTTCCTGAATCTCTACTGCGAACAGCTGAAGTTTACCGGGATGAGTGGGTGTGCGCAGCCATAATAGATTACATGAAGGTGCAGGCCAACAATAGTATGCACAACAGGGAAGACAGAACCTGCTATTTAATGAAAGTTGGCAGGTAGGCCGCAGGGTCCACTTTGATACAGTGGAGAATATTGGGGGTCTGGGCGCAAGCGCTGCTATTCAGTGACGGTATCGGATAGTAAAGGGAATCTTATGCTCAAGCCAGACCCAGCTCACTATTACAGATGGTCTTAAAGTACTGTTATGCCATGTTGTAATGTTGACTGCCATTTTATTTTCATTGTATAAATATGTGGTGGATGTTATACCCTCATGCGGGTCATGCGGGATTTCAAAACTAGAGGGAGGATGTAGCCAAGCCTCCTTAGGCTACTATTTCTTTGGCCCCTTTAGCACTGTAAGTCCCAGTAAAGAGTGGGCAGTGGTGGGAACAAATCCTGCAGGGCCTGGTTATCTTGTTATATGTGTGTTACTTAATAAAGTTCAGGAGTAGCCTTGTATTACAAGGGGGGCCTATGACTGCTAGGAGGCCGACTAACAAGCCACTCCCCTGGGAAGGAGGGGGTTTCCCTCTAGAGTTTAGAGTAAGTGTTTCAGGGAGTTAGTTCTGTGCTGCACTCCCTCCTATGAGGACCCAGTAGTGAGCCTCTCCTGGATAGCTGTGAGCTGAGGCCTTGCCCTGTTAGGGGGTAAGTTATGATGAGGAAGGGTGCTCAAGGCCTCAAGCCTGGGGTACTGTATTCAGGGAAAGAAGCCTGTATGTTGTACTGAACCCAATAAACCCCAGTTATATCATCTATGGTGTGATGTTTGAAGTGTGAACTATCAAGAAGAGTTGTCTCTGAGGTTCAACCTGGCTGCACCAGGATCCTCCTGGGCTGGAGGCGCTTCGCTGACTAATGGACCATCCCTGATTGCCTATCCTGATGTCTCCCTATATCACCGCAGAGATCTCAGGGGCCTTCTGTTCTACCTCACAGGTATGCACCAGCACCAGAATACACCAATACCTACATCATCTCACATAGGGTGGGGGAAAAGGTGCTACATATGTTTTTTGTAATCTATTATATTTTTTCCTCTAGTATTTTATAAATGTGTATAAATGTATTACTTTGTTCAACTTCTAATTCAACAGAGTTTAAAGTTTGAGCTTGGTCACATTTGATTGTCATTACACAGAAGAATCTCCCTGCGAGGATGCCAAACATGCATTAGTACCATGTGCCTGAAACATACCTTACCATGACAGTTAAACTGTATATGAATGATTCGCCATGTCTTATTCAGAACTGGAGCAAGCTGCATGGTTACGGGATTGTGAGTAATAAAAATCTGTCAATTGGTTACAGTACATAGAGGCAGAAGAGAGTAAATACAGTAGACTTTGTATAAAGGAACAAATTATATGAGAGATCACTTCCGATATAGGGGCCTATGCAGTAAACGGCGATAAGCCCCATCTCGCCAGTTTTTTGGCAAATATGCCTACTGCGATTCAGTAAGTGCCGAAAAGCTGGCGAGATAAGGAAAATGTGCCGGTTTTTTTTGGCGGAAATTTAAACTCGCCGCGCGCTTGGCGAGAAGCCCTACCCTCGCCAGTTTTCTAAGTCGCTGTATTCTAGTAGCGCCGATTAGCATCTTGGCGCTGATCGTCGCTCTAGAATGGGGAAATGTTCTCCAAAACGCCCCGCCACAAAAAAGTTGGCAAGAAGCTGGGGCTGAGCGGCTATACGGGACTTAGAAAAAATCAGGCCCTTTTCCTGCCTTGGATTGATGCCGGGGGTCTCCGGAGCTGATACCCATTAATACCAGCACCGGAGACCCCCAGCATGCATCCGAGCCAGGAAAAATGCACTTACAGTCACTTCATTACCTTAGAGGCTAACCGCAAAGGCAATGAAGGGGTTAAGTAACATTAGCATGTTTATTGGGTTTCAATTGCCCCCAATAAACATCGCAATACACAACACACCCACCACCTGTGCCCCCAACAACTCCTATACCCCCTTATATACATTACATCTATTATTATTTTAGGCACAGGAATGATACTAGAGGCCAGCGGTGGCCCTCGGGTGTTCCCGCAGGTGTCTGGGGGTCACCGCTTGGCAGCAGTACCAATTCTGTGCCACAAAAAAATAAATAACAAATACATAAATAATTTTAAATAAATGACCTCCCATCCCCCCGTAGCACCAAAAACACATAAAGTAAAGTAATGGGCAAAATAACTATTAAACATACAAACATACAGTTATCGCTCAATACCCAAACATACAGATTAGTATTAGGCTCCAGGTGCGTAGGGAGAAATTGAGGCACAAACAAAAATGGTGAACAGAGTCACCTAGATCCCTGTTAGCACGCACTCATGGTGCACAAGTATATTAGCAAGGATGAATATCCACTGATTTAACAAGTGTCCCACTACCCCAATGAGGGTATAACAATAATGACAGACGAGAAGTCTGTGTAAAAACAGAAAATAACAAAACTTTAATGTTGACAAGTAGTCACGCCGAAACAAGTGTAAGTATGTACATGTGAATTAAAAGAGGAATAAAAAATGATCCCCTGAGGGGAGGGTGCCAGGTAAGAAACTGGTTGTGAGATCAATCAGCTTAATAGCTATAGGGGCTATGCACTAAGCAGTGATAAGTCATTTTAAGAGCGCAAAGTGCTCTTAGGACGTGAAGTTCCGCCGAGTGCTATTCACTAAGCCGCGCAAACAGGCACTTTGCGCTCTAAAACTGAATTATTCCTGGAAATTTTTCAAAGTCCAACTTTGCTCGTACGATGAGCTGTTTGTACTGAATCCTGCCCTTCTGCATGATTCACTAAGCAACGCAAACTTATCGTACGTATAAAGAAAAAATAAAGTTGGACTCAGTAATAATATATGCGCCTGGATGAAAACTGGTTAAAGGACAGACAACAGAGGGTTGTCATAAATGGAACTTTTTCAGGTTGGGCTAAAGTCGTGAGTGGAGTACCTCAGGGATCGGTACTGGGACCCCTGCTTTTTAACTTGTTTATTAATGACCTTGAGGTTGGGATCGAGAGCAAAGTCTCCATCTTTGCTGATGATACTAAATTGTGTAAGGTAATAGAATCAGAGCAGGATGTAATTTCTCTTCAGAAGGACTTGGAGAGACAGGAAACGTGGGCAGGTAAATGGCAGATGAGGTTTAATACAGATAAATGTAAGGTTATGCATTTGGGATACAAGAATAAAAAGGCCACTTACAAATTAAATGGAGATATATTGGGGGAATCCTTGATGGAGAAGGATTTAGGAGTGCTTGTAGACAACAGGCTTAGCAATAGTGCCCAATGTCATGCAGTAGCTGCAAAGGCAAACAAGATCTTATCTTGCATCAAACGGGCAATGGATGGAAGGGAAGTAAACATAATTATGCCCCTTTACAAAGCATTAGTAAGACCACACCTTGAATATGGAATACAATTTTGGGCACCAATCCTAAGAAAATACATTATGGAACTAGAGAGAGTGCAGAGAAGAGCCACCAAATTAATAAAGGGGATGGACATTCTAGCTTATGAGGAGAGGCTAGCTAAATTAGATTTATTTACATTAGAAAAGAGGCGTCTAAGAGGGGATATGATAACTATATACAAATATATTCAGGGACAATACAAATAGCTTTCAAAAGAACTTTTCATCCCACGGGCAGTACAAAGGACTCGGGGCCATCCCTTAAGGTTGGAGGAAAGGAAATTTCACCAGCAACAAAGGAAAGGGTGCTTTACAGTAAGGGCAGTTAAAATGTGGAAATCATTACCCATGGAGACTGTGATGGCAGATACAATAGATTTGTTCAAAAAAAGGTTGGACATATTTTTAGATGGGAAAGGTATACAGGGATATACCAAATAAGTATACATGGGAAGGATATTGATCCAGGGATTAATCCGATTGCCAATTCTTGGAGTCAGGAAGGAATTAATTTCCCCCCTTAATGGGGTTTTTTGTTTGCTTTCCTCTGGATCAATAAGTATAGATATAGGATAAAGTATCTGTTGTCTAAATTTAGCATAGGTTGAACTTGATGGACAGAAGTCTTTTTTCAACCTCATCTACTATGTAACTATGTAACTATGTACGTGAAAGTTGCGCGGAATAAAGCTCACCAGCTAAAGGCAGGTGATAAAAAAAGCAGGACTTAGAAAAAATTCTTTGTTTACCGTTTTGCAGAAGCAAAACCCATACAACATGCCGGTTGGTGTCCCCGGCTGACTCCGCGGCCGTCCCGGGGTACCCGCGGGCCAGAGGTACCAATGTTGTGCCTACAAAAATACTAAACATTATTTCTAACTAAATACACCCCCCTAACACATACAGTACAATAAGGTGCAAAATAACTATTATCCAGATATGGATAATAGATTATTTGCCCATTATTAAACACTGCATTAGCATACCTAAATAAAGTAAATAAAAACAGTAGGCAGCTAATCCAATGAATACAAGCAATAACAACATCAACAATGAATTAATTAAACCATTAACCAATGAAACCAATTAATTCCTGAACCAACTCAAAATGAATAGTAACACTAACCAATCAAACCAATGAATTACTACAACATTTATGAATGTAAACATTAAAAGACAAAGAAATACATTCAAACAATATCTGAAATAACCATAAAACGCATTAGCTAACATAATACAACATTAACTACAAACGAACACTAGTCGCAAACATTTTATTACCATTAAGCAGGAAAAAAACAAATAATCACATCCACATAAGAAAGTGACATTAAAAAAACCAACAGCAATACCAAGCCACAAATGCCCCCAAATATTGTCATAATAATGTATTCATCTGTTTACCTTTTTGCAGGCGCAAAACCCATACAACAGGCTGGCGGGTGTCCCCGGCTGACCCCGCGGGGTCCCCGAGGGAGGCAGTGGGTCGCGCGGGTGTCCCCGGCTGACCCCGCGGCTGTCCCGGGGTCCCCGCAGGAGTCCCGGGGTACCCGTGGGCCAGCGGTACCAATGTTGGGCCTACAAAAATACTAAACATTATTTCTAACTAAATACACCCCCCTAACACATACAGTACAATAATGTGCAAAATAACTATTATCCAGATATGGATAATAGATTATTTGCCCATTATTAAACACTGCATTAGCATACCTAAATAAAGTAAATAAAAACAGTAGCCAGCTAATCCAATGAATACAAGCAGTAACAACATCAACAATGAATTAATTAAACCATTAACCAATGAAACCAATTAATTCCTAAACCAACTCAAAATGAATAGTAACACTAACCAATCAAACCAATGAATTACTACAACATTAATGAATGTAAACATTAAAAGACAGATGTAGCCAGGTCCCCCAGGTTACCCTTATCTCCGCATGGTGGAAGGTTGCAGCGTGTAGGGAGTGCTCCGGTACATCGGAGGCTCCTTGGCAACCCGAGAAGTAGGGCGCCACCATATTGGTGTTCGCACATGCGCGGTGAGCCCGTGGAGGTGGTGAGGGAGCAGAGGTCGCGCATGCGCAGCACGAGATTGCAAAGCCCGCGAAAGAGGAGCGGCTCCTATACGGTGGAGCGCACAGGACTTAGAATCCCAGCAGCCATAGCGAGACCAGGTGATGCCAAGGAGCCAATAGGGTGGCGGGCATAACGGGAGGAAGGGTTTAGAGGTTGCGCAGGGGAGCACGCCGGGCAGAACCGAGCGGGAGGAGGAAAGGGAAAGGCGCTCAGTGTGTAGGGAGGCCGACAGCCCCTTGACTAGGCCCCATCCCCCTGGCCCAGTTAGGCCCTGAGTTCACGTAGAGTGGAGCGGAAGTAGGGACAGGCCCTCAGATAGGAGACAGTTCCCTTTAGTATCTGCGGGAGAGTTATACACCCAGAGACTGATGCAATATCAACCCAGAGGTTTGGGCTCAGACCTCGGCCGCACAGCAGCCCACCGGGTGGGATCGCCCCGGAGGGTGCTCCTGGAATTCCTGCGACGTCTGATCCTTTGTGAAGTTCCTTGGCAGGCCCGAGCGCTGGAGCACTCGGCAGGTAACATCAGCAAGTGCACAACTATACATATATATCAGGATAGTGGCTGCGCAGTCACACACATATACCTCACTTTGGGGGTGGGTGAATATTGAGTGTGGGAACTGGACACGGTGTGGCTGCACGGTGAAGGGGTCGCATCCTGCGAGACGCAGTAACATAGTGTCTCCTCTAGGGAGGGACACCTGTTGATTACATGCAAGGTTGCGGTTGCGTTAGTAAAGTCATTGGTTATTTTATATGCTGTGTGTGTGGAGTAATACATTATTGTCCTGCGAGGCACAACTCCTACTCTACTGGGAGCCATCGCAGGTGGAGGCGCTGCACTAAGTAAGAGGTTATCAGTATTCACACGAGGTGCCCCAGGCTCTCCGTGGCGGAGGCTTAGGCCCCGCGAGCCAACAGGTTGCACAGCATTGGTAGCGAACTGTTTTCAATAGGAAGCAGGGCTACACAAAGAAATACATTCAAACAATATCTGAAATAACCATAAAATGCATTAGCTAACATAATACAACATTAACTACAAACGAACACCAATCGCAAACATTTTATTACCATTAAGCAGGAAAAAAACAAACAATCACTTCCACATAAGAAACTGACATTAAAAAAAACAACAGCAATACCAAGCCACAAATGCCCCCCAAATATTGTCATAATAATGTATTCATCTGTACCCTAAAGTGGTACAGATTAATATATTATCAGTCAATGTGCCTCCCCCCGAAAATTCAAAAAACATATCCAATGAAGAAACCGGTCAAAAGAGACATTTACAAACATTCAATATAATACTTACCATTAGAAGCGGTGGCCCTCCGACTCCCGGGATAACATGAAGCTCACGTACCTTGAAGGCCTCCAACAGCATCCGATGCCATCCGCCATGAATATCCGGATCAGGTACCCAAATCTTCTTTTTTCTTTCTTTAATCACCTTCTTCTATCTTCATCTGTCACCATTTCTTGATCTTCTTTATCTTCTATCTTCATCTGTCAATCCAAAAAAGCCCATGGTAAATCCCAACCGATGTTGTCGTCTTCTTGGGCTCAAATGAGGCGTCACGGCCTTAAATGGGCTTGTGACGTCACATTTAGCCTCAAAATGGTTAACAGCCACCTGATTGGCTGTTCAAACCATGTTCCGACTTAAAACATTTTTTTTGACATGACGTCACTTAAAGGGAATGATGCCAGCCAATCAGAATGGTTGTTCTTCATTTGCCTTTAAGATGACGTGACGAAGCCGGCGTCACATGGTATTTCAGCCAATCAGATCGTGGGAACCCATTCCATACTCTGATTGGCTGAAATACCATGTGACGCCGGCCATCTTGGATTTAGTGAAGTCATCTTAAAGGCAAATGAAGCACAGCCATTCTGATTTGCTGGCATCATTCCCTTTAAGTGACGTCATGTAAAAAAAAAAAAAAATGTTACCGTCAGAACATGGTTTGAACAGCCAATCAGGTAGCTGTTAACCATTTTGAGGCTAAATGTGATGTCACAAGCACTATTTATGCAGAATCTCCATGCAAATGTCACAGGCGGCTTATTTTTTCTATCAGCCAGCGTACGGGAAGTTTCAGTGTGCTAGCAGAGGGAAAAAAACATTGAACGCACGATAAGCCAGTTTTGGGCACGTCCAATAGACAATGAGCTGAGGGCCATACTCAAAATAATGTGGTGGTGCGGTATATACAATTGATATAGCCCTGCTAAGGTGTACACTCCACTATCTGAATGCACATGTGGTATATAATCAGTTGCAGCAACAGCAGAGGTAGGTATAGTAACGTGTGCGGTTTATAACCGCATGCACACTATGGGGGCTATGCACTAAGCTCCGTTAAGTCACTTTTAGACCGCAAAGTGCTCTTAGAACGTGCTTTTGCGCTCAACCCGGTGCACTAAGCAACGCAAACAGGCACTTTGCGATCTAAAAATGACTTTTTTCAAGAATTTTTTCTAAGTCCAACTTTGCTCGTTCGCAACTTTGTTTGCGTTAAATTCTGCCCTTAAGCGGGATGCCCTAAGCAACGCAACCTTAGCGTACACGAAAGTTGCGTTGATCAGAACACGCCAGATCAGAGTAGACGTCTTTAAAAGCCTGTCACATGGTACTAGAGCCAATCAGAGTTGGGATGTATTTCCCACGCTCTGATTGGCTACCGTACCATGTGAGGCCGGCCATGTTTCTTTTAATGACGTCATCTTAAAGGCAATTGAAGCAAAGCCATTCTGATTGGCTGTGCTTTCATTGCCTTTAAATGACGTCATCATTTTTTTTTTTGCTCGGCCAAATCACATGTTTTTCACTGCCCAATCAGGACCGTGTGAAACATTTGACCAAAATGTGACGTCATAGGCCTATAAAAGCCTATGTCGCCTCATTTTGAAGCTAGTCGCCGAGGAGGGAACATCTCCCCT
>NC_134485.1:179184818-179189818 GCF_040206685.1 Ascaphus truei
CTGACTGAGTGTGTGTGTGTGTGTGTGTGCGTGTGTGTGTGTGTGTGTGTGTGTGTGTGTGTGTGTGTGTGTGTGTGTGTGTGTGTGTGTGTGTGTGTGTGTGTGTGTGTGTGTGTGACTGACTGTGTGTGTGACTCTGTGACTGAGTGTGTCTGACTGAGGGAGTGTGTGTGTGTGTGTGTGTGTGTGTTTGTGTGTGTGTATGACTGACTGTGTGTGTGTCTGACTGACTGACTGAGTGTGTGTGTGACTGACTGAGTGTGTGTGTGTGTGTGTGTGTGTGTGTGTGTGTGTGTGTGTGTGTGTGTGTGTGTGTGTGTGTGTGTGTGTGTGTGTGTGTGTGTGTGTGTGTGTGTGTGTGTGACTCTGTGACTGAGTGTGTGTGTGTGTGTGTGTGTGTGTGTGTGTGTGTGTGTGTGTGTGTGTGTGTGTGTGTGTGTGTGTGTGTGTGTGTGTGTGTGTGTGACTGAGTGTGTGTGTATGACTGACTGTGTGTGTGTCTGACTGACTGACTGACTGAGTGTGTGTGTGTGTGTGTGTGTGTGTGTGTGTGTGTGTGTGTGTGTGTGTGTGTGTGTGTGTGTGTGTGTGTGTGTGTGTGTGTGTGTGTGACTGACTGTGTGTGTGACTCTGTGACTGAGTGTGTCTGACTGAGTGAGTGTGTGTGCGTTTGTGTGTGTGTATGACTGACTGTGTGTGTGTGTGTGTGTGTGTGTGTGTGTGTGTGTGTGTGTGTGTGTGTGTGTGTGTGTGTGTGTGTGTGTTTGTGTGACTGACTGAGTGTGTGTGTGTGTGTGTGTGTGTGTGTGACTGAGTGTGTGTGTATGACTGACTGTGTGTGTGTCTGACTGACTGACTGACTGACTGAGTGTGTGTGTGTGTGTGTGTGTGTGTGTGTGTATGACTGACTGTGTGTGTGTCTGACTGACTGACTGAGTGTGTGTGTGTGTGTGTGTGTGTGTGTGTGTGTGTGTGTGTGTGTGTGTGTGTGTGTGTGTGTGTGTGTGTGTGTGACTCTGTGACTGAGTGTGTGTGTGTGTGTGTGTGTGTAAAAAAAATTTTTAACGTCAGAACATGGTTTGAACAGCCAATCAGGTAGCTGTTAAACATTTTGAGGCTAAATGTGATGTCACAAGCACTATTTATGCAGAATCTCCATGCAAATGTCACAGGCGGCTTATTTTTTCTATCAGCCAGCGTACGGGAAGTTTCAGTGTGCTAGCAGAGGGAAAAAAACATTGAACGCACGATAAGCCAGTTTTGGGCACGTCCAATAGAAAATGAGCTGAGGGCCTTAGTGAATCGCGCCGCCTGCTTAATTTTTTATCGGACGTGATCATTTTTTTCAGGCCGGCGCGAAAGCACGGAGTTTAGTGCATAGCCCCCTATATTATGATTCCCATAGCATCACTACCAATTACTCAAAATAATGTGGTGGTGCGGTATATACAATTGATATAGCCCTGCTAAGGTGTACACTCCACTATCTGAATGCACATGTGGTATATAATCAGTTGCAGCAACAGCAGAGGTAGGTATAGTAACGTGTGCGGTTTATAACCGCATGCACACTATGGGGGCTATGCACTAAGCTCCGTTAAGTCACTTTTAGACCGCAAAGTGCTCTTAGAACGTGCTTTTGCGCTCAACCCGATGCACTAAGCAACGCAAACAGGCACTTTGCGATCTAAAAATGACTTTTTTCAAGAATTTTTTCTAAGTCCAACTTTGCTCGTTCGCAACTTTGTTTGCGTTAAATTCTGCCCTTAAGCGGGATGCCCTAAGCAACGCAACCTTAGCGTACACGAAAGTTGCGTTGATCAGAACACGCCAGGTCAGAGTAGAAGTCTTTAAAAGCCTGTCACATGGTACTAGAGCCAATCAGAGTTGGGATGTATTTCCCACGCTCTGATTGGCTACCGTACCATGTGAGGCCGGCCATGTTTCTTTTAATGACGTCATCTTAAAGGCAATTGAAGCAAAGCCATTCTGATTGGCTGTGCTTTCATTGCCTTTAAATGACGTCATCGTTTTTTTTTTTGCTCGGCCAAATCACATGTTTTTCACTGCCCAATCAGGACCGTGTGAAACATTTGACCAAAATGTGACGTCATAGGCCTATAAAAGCCTATGTCGCCTCATTTTGAAGCTAGTCGCCGAGGAGGGAACATCTCCCCTCCTGAGAAGAAGGGCGTGGGGTAAGAAGATGGAAGAAGACGGAAGAAGACCCCAAAATACCCCAAAGAAGAAAGAAGACACAGACGTGGATTTGTTATGGGTTTTTATTATTATAAATATTTTTTATTATTTGTGTGTGTGTGTGACTCTGTGACTGTGTGTGTGTGACTCTGTGACTGAGTGTGTGTGTGACTCTGTGACTGAGTGTGTGTGTGACTCTGTGACTGAGTGTGTGTGTACAGACACCCACCCACCTTCACCGTCACCTGCCCACCCACCATCTCCCATATTCCCACATGCCCCTCAGATGCTTCCACATGCCCCTGAAATGTCCCCCCACATGCCTGATCCCCCCCCCCCCACATGCCTCTGATGCCCCCCCTCATGCCTCCAATGTCCCGCGCGGCCCTCCGATGTCCCGCTGCTCCGTTTCTTGAGTGTGTGTGTGTGACTGAGTGTGTCTGTGTCTCTGACTGTGTGTGTGTGTGACTGACTGTGTGTGTGTGTGTGTGTGTGTGTGTGTGTGTGTGTGTGTGTGTGTGTGTGTGTGTGTGTGTGTGTGTGTGTGTGTGTGTGTGTGTGTGTGTGACTTACTGTGACTGAGTGTGTGTGTGTGTGTGTGTGTGTGTGTGTGTGTGTGTGTGTGTGTGTGTGTGTGTGTGTGTGTGTGTGTGTGTGTGTGTGTGTGTGTGTGTGTGTGTGTGTGTGACTGAGTGTGTGACTCTGTGACTGAGTGTGTGTGTGTGTGTGTGTGTGTGTGTGTGTGTGTGTGTGTGTGTGTGTGTGTGTGTGTGTGTGTGTGTGTGTGTGTGTGTGTGTGTGTGTGTGTGTGTGTTACTCTGTGACTGAGTGTGTGACTCTGTGACTGAGTGTGTGTGTGTGTGTGTGTGTGCCTCTGTGACTGAGTGTGTGTTTGACTCTGTGTGTGTGACTCTGTGACTGAGTGTGTGTGTGTGTGTGTGTGACTCTGTGACTGAGTGTGTGACTCTGTGACTGAGTGTGTGTGTTACTCTGTGACTGAGTGTGTGTGTGACTCTGTGACTGAGTGTGTGTGTGACTCTGTGACTGAGTGTGTGTGTACAGACACCCACCCACAGCCGCCTGCCCACCCACCTTCACCGTATCCCATACTCCCACATGCCCCTCAAATGTCCCCCACATGCCTCTGAATCCCCCCTTCGTGCCTCTGATGTCCCGCTGCTCCGTTGTCCCGCGCGCCCCTCTCATGTCCCACTGCTTCGTTGTCCCGCGCGCCCCTCCGATGTCCCGCTGCTCCGTTGTCCCGCGTGCCCCTGCGATGTCCCACTGCTTCCTTGTCCCGCGCGACCCTCCGATGTCCCGCTGCTCCGTTGTCCCGCGCGCCCCTCCGATGTCCCGCTGCTCCGTTGTCCCGCGCGCCCCTCCTATGTCCTGCTGCTCCATTTCTTGAGTGTGTGTGTGTGACTGACTGACTGTGTGTGTGTGTGTGTGTGTGTGTGTGTGACTGACTGAGTGTGTGTGACTGACTGTGTGTGTGTGTGTGTGTGTGTGTGTGTGTGTGTGTGTGTGTGTGTGTGTGTGTGTGTGTGTGTGTGTGTGTGTGTGTGTGTGTGTGTGTGTGTGTGTGTGTGACTGAGTGTGTGTGTATGACTGACTGTGTGTGTGTATGACTGACTGAGTGTGTGTGTGTGTGTGTGTGTGTGTGTGTGTGTGTGTGTGTGTGTGTGTGTGTGTGTGTGTGTGTGTGTGTGTGTGTGTGTGTGTGTGTGTGTGTGTGTGTGTGTGTGACTGACTGTGTGTGTGACTCTGTGACTGAGTGTGTCTGACTGAGTGAGTGTGTGTGCGTTTGTGTGTGTGTATGACTGACTGTGTGTGTGTCTGACTGACTGACTGTGTGTGTGTGTGTGTGTGTGTGTGTGTGTGTGTGTGTGTGTGTTTGTGTGACTGACTGAGTGTGTGTGTGTGTGTGTGTGTGTGTGTGTGTGTGTGTGTGTGTGTGTGTGTGTGTGTGTGTGTGTGTGTGTGTGTGTGTGTGTGTGTGTGTGTGTGTGTGTGTGTGTGACTCTGTGACTGAGTGTGTGTGTGTGTGTGTGTGTGTAAAAAAAAAAAATGTTAACGTCAGAACATGGTTTGAACAGCCAATCAAGTAGCTGTTAACCATTTTGAGGCTAAATGTGATGTCACAAGCACTATTTATGCAGAATCTCCATGCAAATGTCACAGGCGGCTTATTTTTTCTATCAGCCAGCGTACGGGAAGTTTCAGTGTGCTAGCAGAGGGAAAAAAACATTGAACGCACGATAAGCCAGTTTTGGGCACGTCCAATAGAAAATGAGCTGAGGGCCTTAGTGAATCGCGCCGCCTGCTTAATTTTTTATCGGACGTGATCATTTTTTTCAGGCCGGCGCGAAAGCACGGAGTTTAGTGTATTGCCCCCTATATTATGATTCCCATAGCATCACTACCAATTACTCAAAATAATGTGGTGGTGCGGTATATACAATTGATATAGCCCTGCTAAGGTGTACACTCCACTATCTGAATGCACATGTGGTATATAATCAGTTGCAGCAACAGCAGAGGTAGGTATAGTAACGTGTGCGGTTTATAACCGCATGCACACTATGGGGGCTATGCACTAAGCTCCGTTAAGTCACTTTTAGACCGCAAAGTGCTCTTAGAACGTGCTTTTGCGCTCAACCCGATGCACTAAGCAACGCAAACAGGCACTTTGCGATCTAAAAATGACTTTTTTCAAGAATTTTTTCTAAGTCCAACTTTGCTCGTTCGCAACTTTGTTTGCGTTAAATTCTGCCCTTAAGCGGGATGCCCTAAGCAACGCA